>NC_140176.1:94609846-94637287 GCF_963971535.1 Notolepis coatsorum | reverse complement strand
TGATGAATACCACTTTGTTCTACCGTCAATGCTTGTGCATGATTATCCATATATGGTCATGAAAGTGAGGAAACACCCCCCATGGGATGTGAAATAATGGACTGACCCGAGCGGAACTCTGAGAAACTCCACGGAGAATTCACTGCTGTCGAACCAAGAAGACACTATCGCGTATTATGGGATAAATAAAAGGCGGACTTGTAAACGGTGATGTCAGATATCAACGGCTCCCTAAGACCATTGCTGCAATTCTGCCTGGACAGCTCAAAATACTAAAAGACCGTTCGTTGACCACTGTTTGGCGTTGGTTGTGTGTCATTATAACCGTGCTGTAATATGAATGCCTTTATTAGTTGTGTTCGATGGCTATATGATTTTTAGAGGCATCTATTTTGTTGTCGGCTAATAAAGACCGCGCTGGAATATGACTGCCTTTTCCCGTGTTGTTTGATTAATACCCAGGGATTAAAGTTCTCCTCAATTTGATTCCAAATCGCGATGGATCTCCCGTCAATTTTCTACCTGCTGCATATGATTCCTAGAGGCATACTACAATCTATTTTGATGTCAGTATTGGGTAGCCTACATAAACAATAATACGAGAGCATAAAAGAACAATGAATCTTGTATGATGTATGATGTAGCAGATACGCCATGTGTAGCCTGCCTATATGTGATCAATACAAACATGAACTTGAATTCCATCATGTCTGTGTGTGGGTCACTGCGGGCATGGCCGCCTAGTTATAGTTGAAAGTGGGGGTGCAAGATTTTTTTTTTTTTAATATTTTTAATTTTTTTTGACAGGCAAGGTGTGGTTTGGAGGGGGTCCGGCACGACCCCCTCCATGGCAGATTTTTTTTTTATTTAATGAACCTGTACGTGCAATTTCCTGCAATATAGAGCCACCACTAGACCCCTGGCCCTTCTATCCTCTTTGTTTTACTGTGTCCTACCAGTTTTTATTACTTTCATTGCTTTATTATGTTTTTAATCCTATATCTTGCACCATACTGTTTGTTTTTGTTGCTTTCATTGCTTTGCTATGTTTTTTTTCTTTCTTTTAATCTTATACCTTGCCTCACACTAATTTGTTTTTATCAACTTGCTTGTGAAGCACTTTGGTGTCAGCTGCCGCTGCCTGGAAATGTGCTATACAAATAAAACTGACTTGACTTGACTTGACTTCAATCTTGACCAATAAAGCTGCTCTTTTCACTATAAAACTCAGTTTATATTGCAGTATGATAGCCAATTACTATAATAATAATATATTAATATATATATATACTGTATATACACTGTATATTGATTTTTCGCTCATTCATTTTTATTAAATCAATCTCCTTTCAAATAGGCCAAGTTTTAATAAGAAAGAGAAAAAGATATATTTCCATTACCTGTAAATCTTGTGTCTCTTCCTCTCCTTATCTGCCTCCTCCCTGAGTCTGCAGTGCACAATCATGACATCGATCTCAAAAAAAAAAAAAAGTATAAAAAAAAAAGTAAAAAAAAAAAAAGTATAAAAAAAAAAAAAAAAAAAAAATTGAGGCCCCTCGTCACTATAGGCCCACGGGCCGCGGCCGTCGTTAATCCGACCCTGCTCGTCTGCCATATAGATAGCGTTAACGTTTGCAAATAAAGTCAACGTCATCCAGCTCACACCACATATCTAGATAACGTTAGCTAGCGGCTAGCACTAAAGCTAACGCCAACCAGAGAGGGAAACGCTATTATTTATTCGAGGAAACCGTATGACCAGATCGCAATTCGGGACCGTGAAACACTTTTATTGTATTGCGTGGTAGAACCGTAGAAGTTCTACTACCACTCAATAGTAACTTATGTCTAACATAATCCTTTTATTTGAACAACTTACTGGAAAAGCCTGCCTGCCTGCCTGCCACCAATATTATGACACACTCTGTGCGCTTTGATACACTCAGCCTACCTGCAGCCAGACTGCAGCGCTGTGAGCCAAGGTCTACGCGCTGGAGATGGGAGGCACTGGATCAAACCATAATGGGGCAGGGGGGGGGGGGGGGGTTCGCAATCTTTGGAAACTTAAAAACTTGTTATTAAGTGTCATTGCGTATTATTAATTTGATTGAAATTACGTAGATAATATTTATATATTGGGGGGGGGGGGGATATTCAATGATCAAAAAGTGAGGGAGCAAAGAGACAAGCTTGCTCCCCCAAGTTCAATACTGGTAGAGCACCCGCTTCGCCTGCTCAATTACGTAGGCGCCTATGACTGCGGGAACTCACAAGGCTGTTGTCACAATGTAAATAAGAACGTGCACTGAAAAGTTACAGTATGTAGTTGGTTGATTATTTGTATGACAGTCAGTAAACCCTTGCAAAAAGTATCCGTTTTATTTAATGAATTGAAAACATTCAGCATCGCCTTCCTCCCGGCATCCAGCAATAACATGTATCAGGCAAATGCGCATCGCAACATTGACTGAGTGGAATCCCTTTCTATTCACATAACTGCATTTGTGATGGAGCTTTGACAGCTATACAGTAACAGTCTATTGCTCGATCCATCTCCAATATCACGATGGACCGTGCCGCGGTGGCAAAGACCCGAGGGTGGAGAGGATCTTGAATGAATTCCATCATCATATATGTTGTGTGTCTGTCCACTATGTTTGTTACTTTGTTATTCCCCCCCCCTATCTATGTAAAGCGACCTTGGGTCTCTTGAAAGGCGCTATATAAAATGAAGCTATTATTATTATTGTTATTATTATTATTATCATCATCAACATCTGTGCGGGAGCTCACAAATAGACTGTTAGTCTCAGTGAAGTTTCAACGGAGGTCATCTATTCTAACCAACAAATTGAAGTAGAAAGCATTTCGTGACCAATCTTATTTGGAAACATGACACACAAAATAATTTGCTTTTTATTTGAAACAATATCTAATCGCGTTTGGAGGTTGGTGTTTTGCGTCTGCCCCCCCGTGCCAACAAGCAGGCCAACCTCTTGTTCGCGTGTGAGCCCGTTATAATTACACTACTGTCGCTATTTTACAATGAACTATAATGAATTATGGGTCATACAGAAGTTGAACACTAATGCACGGAAGCTTATTTCCGCCTTGAAACTAATGCAGGACTGAGGAGTGCTTATGCGTAGTAACGATATTCTACCACTGGGCGCCAGGTACGCCTGGTCTGACCTGTGCGTAGACGTAAGCACGGAGTCAAGTTCAAATCGAAATTGATGAATCCCACTCTTTGCTTAGAAATGATCGTACGCACAGGGTAAGCACAGATCTGTGCGTAGAACACGTTGATGAATGAGGGGGGGGGGGGGGGGGGGGGTGGGAGAGTTGGGTCCAGCCCGCCACAGCCGTCTCCGACCGTACCCAAAACACAGGGAGGAGTTCAAAGTTCACCCAGATTAGCATTATGCATTTATTTACCCGGTAAGGGTAACGTTTTAGTGGGATCAGCGTAGGGCTGGGCGATATGGCCTAAAAATTAAATCTCCGATTTTTTCACACCACATCGATTTTTTTCTCTTAAAAACTAGAAACGCCAAGGAAATCATTCAAATAAGCTTTGTTTTTATTTGCCACAAAAATGATCAAACCAAGATGAATTTCCCTATTGGGATTTAAGTGCAAACCTAACTTTCACCAATCTTCACTTAAAAAAAAGATATATATATATAGGTTACTCTTGATCAAACAGAGATGATGGGATTAATAAAGTGCAAATCTAACTTTCACCAATTTAAACTGAAACAGAAAATAACAATTTAGTGTTTTTTTTATTTATATTATTTTTTAATATTCAGTCTTAACCCTTTCACTGCCACACGGCAGAAGGTTAACCCTTTACTATCACACAACCAACGGTTGCCCGTTTGTGAAAGGGTTAAACCTTCTGTGAATTGTCGCAGTGAAAGGGTTAACCGTTTTGGTAGTGCGGCAGTGAAAGGGTTAAGAACAGTGGACTATTCTAAAATGATTTTGGTCTGTCACGCACATCCCTACTTCAGGACAAACAACACCCCCGCCTCTCTGCAGAGGCCTGCTGCCCCCCGCGCAGAGCTGTCCGTCATCTACTGGACAATCACTAGTAATGGCTGTTAGTCGAGTCACCCAAGAGCCTCTCCTGGGGGCGCACGGGTCGTACCAAGAGCCTCTCCTGGGGCGCACGGGTCGTACCAAGAGCCTCTCCTGGGGGCGCACGGGTCGTACCAAGAGCCTCTCCTGGGGGCGCACGGGTCGTACCAAGAGCCTCTCCTGGGGGGCGCACGGGTCGTACCAAGAGCCTCTCCTGGGGGCGCACGGGTCGTACCAAGAGCCTCTCCTGGGGGCGCACGGGTCGTACCAAGAGCCTCTCCTGGGGGCGCACGGGTCGTACCAAGAGCCTCTCCTGGGGGCGCACGGGTCGTACCAAGAGCCTCTCCTGGGGGCGCACGGGTCGTACCAAGAGCCTCTCCTGGGGGCGCACGGGTCGTACCAAGAGCCTCTCCTGGGGCGCACGGGTCGTACCAAGAGCCTCTCCTGGGGGCGCACGGGTCGTACCAAGAGCCTCTCCTGGGGGGCGCACGGGTCGTACCAAGAGCCTCTCCTGGGGGCGCACGGGTCGTACCAACACACACCCAAGAGCCTTTCCTGGGGGGCGCACGGGTCGTACCAACACCAACACACACCCAAGAGCTGATGTTTCTAAGATGCATAGCGTGTCTTGTGCTGCTTCCTGTCTGCCAGACACCACTACCCCAACCCTTACCCCAGCAGCTAAGATACCAAACACTACCCCAACCCTTACCCCAGCAGCTAAGATACCAAACACCCCAACCCTTACCCCAGCAGCTAAGATGCCAAACACTACCCCAACCCTTACCCCAGCAGCTAAGATACCAAACACTACCCCAACCCTTACCCCAGCAGCTAAGATACCAAACACTACCCCAACCCTTACCCCAGCAGCTAAGATACCAAACACTACCCCAACCCTTACCCCAGCAGCTAAGATACCAAACACTACCCCAACCCTTACCCCAGCAGCTAAGATACCAAACACTACCCCAACCCTTACCCTAGCAGCTAAGATACCAAACACTACCCCAACCCTTACCCCAGCAGCTAAGATACCAAACACCCCAACCCTTACCCCAGCAGCTAAGATACCAAACACTACCCCAACCCTTACCCCAGCAGCTAAGATACCAAACACCCCAACCCTTACCCCAGCAGCTAAGATACCAAACACCACCCCAACCCTTACCCCAGCAGCTAAGATACCAAACACTACCCCACACGGCACGGTGGTGTAGTGGTTAACACTGTCGCCTCACAGCAAGAAGGTCCAGGGTTCGATTCCCGCTTGGGGACCAGGTTTCCATGATGCCAGGTACCCAGGTGGGGTATCTCCCAGGCCTTTCTGTGTGGAGTTTGCATGTTCTCCCCGTGCTCGCAAGGGTTTCCCCCCCGATAAGATAAACCCAATGGAAAAACATGCACAACAACAGATCGCTAACGCTGTGGTGTCCTTGACGAAGACGGACAGGAGCACTTGGATTGGTCCCCGGGGCGCGGCTCACGTTGACGCCCTATCTGCTCCCGGCTGCCCATGGGGGGAAGGACGACGGGATGGGTCAAGCGCAGAGACTCAATCGCATCGGCGACTGAGGAAAGACAATGCATGTGTGCGTGTGTGTATCCCGTGTGTGTGTGCCGCTCCAATTGCATGTCCAGTTCGTTGCATGCCGAATAAAGACCCCCCTAAAGAGGTCCTGCATTATATTATTATTAACCCTTACCCCAACAGCTAAGATACCAAACACTACCCCAACCCTTACCCCAGCAGCTAAGATACCAAACACTACCCCAACCCTTACCCCAGCAGCTAAGATACCAAACACCACCCCAACCCTTACCACAGCAGCTAAGATACCAAACACTACCCCAACCCTTACCCCAACAGCTAAGATACCAAACACTACCCCAACCCTTACCCCAGCAGCTAAGATACCAAACACCACCCCAACCCTTACCCCAGCAGCTAAGATACCAAACACTACCCCAACCCTTACCCCAGCAGCTAAGATACCAAACACTACCCCAACCCTTACCCCAGCAGCTAAGATACCAAACACTACCCCAACCCTTACCCCAGCAGCTAAGATACCAAACACCACCCCAACCCTTACCCCAGCAGCTAAGATACCAAACACTACCCCAACCCTTACCCCAACAGCTAAGATATCAAACACTACCCCAACCCTTACCCCAGCAGCTAAGATACCAAACACCACCCCAACCCTTACCCCAGCAGCTAAGATACCAAACACTACCCCAACCCTTACCCCAGCAGCTAAGATACCAAACACTACCCCAACCCTTACCCCAACAGCTAAGATACCAAACACCACCCCAACCCTTACCCCAGTGTTTCCAGGAGTGTTTTTAATTGACTGCCAAAAACGAGTAAACTTATTTATTTATTTTTTACAGTCAGCCGGACCTTCTTGTGTGATCCTGGTAGCTCTGAGTGAATTGGAATTGAAATGACGACCGAATCCTGATAGGTGGCAGTATTGCCTACCTTTTGAACTGGGCTAGTTTACTGTGGGGGGGGGGGGGTTGCTCACTCACTGCTGGCCAGATTAGTAGCCACTAGCCCCGGAACTGAGTTGAGAGCACTCCAGAGGCAACTAACCTTCGGCAATGGCGATCGCGAACTATTGGAGATTATTATGAAGAGGACAAAACGATCACACTTATGGATGATAAGGTGCGTTTTCACCAGACTATGTTGGATTCTAGTATTTTCAAACAGGCTGTTTGGATGTAATGCTAACGTTATCTGTTGGGTGCTGCCAGGGCCAACTAACGTTATTTATCTTTTTCACCCCTCCTCTTCCCCGTTTTTCTCCCCTCCCAATGTTAGTCGTTATGCCAATTCCCAATCCCCCTTCCTGGTCGCTGCGCACTCTACCCCCTACAGTCGGTCTGGGAGAGTGGAGGCTATCACATGCTTCCTCCGTCACATGTGTAGCCAATCAACCGCTTCTTTTCACCTGGCAGCGCGGACTCTCACTGAGAGGGTGTAACGTGTGGAAGGATCACACTACCCCCCTTAGATCCTTTACTCGCTGAGCAGGCGCCCCGACCGAACTGTAGGAGTCGCTGTTTACAACGACCAGGACCCACCCACCGGCTTTCCAACCCTCTAACACTGCCAATTGTGTTAGTACGACGGCCGGCCAAGCCGGAAGCAACGCAGAGAGCTGGGCTCGATACCAGTATCTCCTGCGTTGGTGGCGAGCGCCTTGCCCACTGCGCCACGCAGCCGCCCTATTGTTCCTGTTCTGACTCAAGACACTTCGGAGCAAGAGTGGACAGGGTCCACTTATAAAATCATAAAACATGCCTTTGTAATGATCCCAGAGTCAGAAAACGATTCCGAGAGGGACCCCCCCCCCCCCCCCCATGGTGGCTTTGTGAATAGAATCATTTTACTATGGTCATGTTACCTTTGACCTGGAAATAAAATAGGTAACAGGCGAGCAACAAGCACGAAATGTTCGAAAGGTTCGATCCCCGGGACCGGCAGGAACACCAACCGCTGAAGTGCCCTTGAGCAAGGCACTTAACCCCCAACTGCTCCAGTGGAGTTGCTCAGTGGCCAACGGCGTCAGACTGTGGTTGTACTGGGCGGCTCCCAGGTGTGAATGGAACCGTGTGAATGTGAAGCAGGGCGTTCCTGAAAAAGAGCATCTGTGCTCAGCGAACCTACCCTGGGTAAATAAAGGTTAAACAATATTCCAACTGCTGCCCTCTGGTCGAAGGTACAGATCCATCCAGTCCGGAACCAGCAGACTGACCAACAGCCTCTATCCACTGGCTGTCAGGCTGCTCAACGATCAACTTATATCTCGCGTTCCAGGAAACTAAACTGGATTATTTTGAAACAGGATGATATTTAAGGATGGGACAGTGCAGGAACGAAGGTATGTAGAAATAAACGGGTTGTTCCCTGTTGGGAGTATAAATATTTCCTTTCAAATTAGCCATACTATTGTCTCCATAGCTATAATATAGAATATGCGAAGGGCTTACAAACATCGTGAAAATGGTTATAAAAAAAAAAAAAAAAAAAAAAAAAAACGCTGGCGCCAGGGAGTACAGATGGAAAAACAGTGTGGCAGTCAAAGGGTTAAGAATGGCTCACAGTTGGGTGTAATTATTCATTATTACCTGTAGAAATCATGAGACTTCCACTTGGCTCGACACAAGGGGCAGATGAGCGTCTCGTGGTTCCGCCGGCATTCCTCTGCCCCTGGGGGGGGGGTAACAAGACAGGGTTATGAGACTGTTGAAACGGACACGTGGACACACACACACACACACACACTGCACTTGAGGACCGCAGAAATGCACTTGAGCAATCGACCGAGTAGAACTGCTCCTTCTTAGTTGATCCGATACACAAATCGTGCTAAATCATCAGTTATTTCTTTAATAAATCAGCACATCTCTGGGCATTAAGGTACTTTTCACAGATGTTATTTTGAAAGGTCATGTAAAGGGGGCCATGTGATACAGATGTAGTGTGTAAGTCCACAGTGTAAGTATGTATAGGCATATGTTATAAGACTTTCTTTTTCTCCATGCTCATCATTAGGACACAAATATCTTGCGTTTTTTTTATTTAGGGCCGTCAAAGTTAACGCTTTAACTTGAGATTAATTTAAATTATTTAAAGCATTAAAATTAATTAATCTAGATTCATCTATGGAGTGAAAAATCTTCAATTTTAGCGCCGCGGATATAAGAAAGAGGTTGATGGTTTTGTTGAACATTTGTATTTCACAGGAGAGAAACTGTATTCAAAGAAAGCTATTAAAATAGTCTTTGAATCTAAATATACTTTCTTTGTGTCGATTTTACATTAATTCCATGATTTTACTCAAGTAAATATCTGTTACAAGCTTCGGTAGAAAAATGCTATTTTTTTTATCTAGATTCATTTAGATTAATTACAGATAATTCTGAGATTAATTAGTAATTTTTTTTTATCTATTGACCGCACTAGTTTTATTATAAACTCGGTCTGTAATGAAAACACTGGATCATAAGAAGTCCTTCCGCACCGACGACGCTCATTCAAGGCCGAATGCAATCAGACAGCCGTGTTGACTTTCTACGTCGACAACACAAGCCTGTAGCTACGAGTTGACGAAAAGGGGACCCCTCCCTCACTGAGGAGCAGCCTCCACTAAAGGGGGACCCCTCCCTCACTGAGGAGCAGCCTCCACTAAAGGGGGACCCCTCCCTCACTGAGGAGCAGCCTCCACTAAAGGGGGACCCCTCCCTCACTGAGGAGCAGCCTCCACTAAAGGGGGACCCCTCCCTCACTGAGGAACAGCCTCCACTAAAGGGGGACCCCTCCCTCACTGAGGAACAGCCTCCACTAAAGGGGGACCCCTCCCTCACTGAGGAGCAGCCTCCACTAAAGGGGGACCCCTCCCTCACTGAGGAACAGCCTCCACTAAAGGGGGACCCCTCCCTCACTGAGGAGCAGCCTCCACTAAAGGGGGACCCCTCCCTCACTGAGGAACAGCCTCCACTAAAGGGGGACCCCTCCCTCACTGAGGAACAGCCTCCACTAAAGGGGGACCCCTCCCTCACTGAGGAACAGCCTCCACTAAAGGGGGACCCCTCCCTCACTGAGGAGCAGCCTCCACTAAAGGGGGACCCCTCCCTCACCGTAACACATACATCCATTCTCCCTCCATCTCTCGTGATCTTTGCCCTGAGGGCTCCTGGAGCGAGAGAGAGAGAGAGAGAGAGGAGAGAGAGAGAGAGAGAGAAATAAAGAGAGCGAGAGAAATAAAGAGAGCGAGAGAGAGAAATAAAGAGAGCGAGAGAAATAAAGAGAGCGAGAGAGAGAAAGAGAGAGAGAGAAATAAAGGAGAGAGAGAGCGAAATAAAGAGAGCGAGAGAGAGAAATAAAGAGCGAGAGAAAGAAAGAGAGAAATAGAGAGAGAGAGAGCGAGAGCGAAATAAAGAGAGCGAGAGAGAAATAAAGAGCGAGAGAGAGAAATAAAGAGCGAGAGAGAGAAATAAAGAGCGAGAGAAATAAAGAGAGTGAAATAAAGAGAGCAAGAAAGAAAGAGAGCGAGACTCGTCTCACCCAGAGCTCACTCACTAACTGTCAGGGGGCGCCCAGCCGGGAAGACAAGGGGCAGAGGAGGTGTGTGTGTGTGTTGTGTGTGGTTGTGTGTGTGTGTGTGTGTGTGTGTGTGTGTGTGTGTGTGTGTGTGTGTGTGTGTGTGTGTGTGTGTGTGTGTGTGTGGTGTGTGTGGTGTGTGTGTGGTGTGTGTGTGTGTGGTGTGTGGTGTGTGTGTGGTGTGTGTGTGTGTGTGTGTGTGTGTGTGGTGTGTGTGTGTGTGTGTGTGGTGTGGTGTGTGTGTGTGTGTGTGTGTGTGTGTGTGTGTGTGTGTGTGTGTGTGTGTGTGTGTGTGTGTGTGTGTGTGTGCGTGTGTGTGTGGTGTGTGGTGTGTGTGTGGTGTGTGTGTGTGTGTGTGTGTGTGTGTGTGTGTGTGTGTGTGTGTGTGTGTGTGTGTGTGTGTGGTGTGTGTGGTGTGTGTGGTGTGTGTGTGGTGTGTGTGTGTGTGGTGTGTGGTGTGTGTGTGGTGTGTGTGTGTGTGTGTGTGTGTGTGTGTGTGGTGTGGTGTGTGTGTGTGTGTGTGTGTGGTGTGTGTGTGTGTGTGTGTGTGTGTGTGTGTGTGTGGTGTGTGGTGTGTGTGTGGTATGTGTGTGTGTGTGTGTGTGTGTGTGGTGTGTGGTGTGTGTGTGGTGTGTGTGTGTGTGTGTGTGGTGTGTGTGTGTGTGTGTGCAAACACGTGCCTCCGACTCCAAAAACAGGGTCGACACATCGAGGCTCGTTGGAGACCGGGCCTCAATATTGAAATTCGACACCATTTTATTTGTATTACATTTATTATCACAGCTATCTCACCCCTCTCACCCCCCTCAGCCCCTCACCCCTCGCAGAGTTGGCGCCGGAGTAAACGTTGACGAGGTGTGACGTGCTTGTAAATGTATTTTGAGACAGAGCGGGCGTTGAAAATAAGACGGACTTTGAACTGAAAGCCGACGATGGAGAGAGAAGGTGACGGGCGGGTTTTATCCAGCGGTTCTTTAGGCTCAACAATGATATAACGATGTTAGCCTAATTTAACTCATTACTGTGATTTAGGCCTGTCCCCGACTAAGGATTTGTATAGTCAACTTTGATTGGCCAAAATGTGCAGATAGTGCCGCCTAAATGCAAAAAGAAAAAAAACTGTAAGTATTTATTATTATATATATATATATTTTTTTATCATTCCATTTGGGCTGTGGGGGGTGCTTAATGTCTGAAGGAGTCGAGGGAAGGCTTCTTGTCCTCTGAGAAAGCATGCAATTGGTCCACTGATGGATACATCTTGATATTTTGTCTAGTCTAGTGTGTTCATTAGATGGGTGAAATCCTCTTTCAGTGCCTCTGTGCCCGTTTTCTTAGGCAGTTAGCCTCACTGGTATGTGCACCATTAGCCTCTTTGCTTTTGGAAAGAATGAAAAGAAATATATAATAATAATATATCTTTTAGGGATGTCCGATATTAGCATTAAAATGTAATATCGGAAACTATCGGTATCGGTTAAAAAAAACGGAAAAAAAAACGTTTTTTTTTTTTTACACATTTATTTAACCTTTATTTACCCTGGCAAGCAAGTAAGAACAAATTCTTATTTTATTTATTGTCAAAAGTATGCATAATGTTGTGTTAATTCCACAACAAGAGATATGTAATATTAATTACATGAAATTATTCCGTTATTTATTCCGCGCATATATCGGTATCGGAAAAATTAAGAGTTGGACAATATCGGTATATCGGATATCGGTAAAAAAGCCAATATCGAACATCCCTAATATTTTTGTTTTGTTTTTGCATTCGACTAAGAGGTTGGCAGTCGACTGGCTCCTTTCGATCGATTAGTCTATTAGTCGAGGTCAGCCCTAGTGTGATTACAGTGGAACCCAGTACCACATAACCCTGGATTTATTAAGATGTACTTACAGACGGACATGTAGTGCTGAGTGGGAGAGCTGTACTTACAGATGGACATGCAGTGGTGGTGCAGCTGTACTTACAGATGGACATGTAGTGGTGGTGCAGCTTGTACTTACAGATGGACATGCAGTGGTGGTGCAGCTTGTACTTACAGATGGACATGCAGTGGTGGTGCAGCTTGTACTTACAGATGGACATGCAGTGGTGGTGCAGCTTGTACTTACAGATGGACATGCAGTGGTGGTGCAGCTTGTACTTACAGATGGACATGCAGTGGTGGTGCAGCTGTACTTACAGATGGACATGCAGTGGTGGTGCAGCTGTACTTACAGATGGACATGCAGTGATGGTGCAGCTGTACTTACAGATGGACATGCAGTGGTGGTGCAGCTGTACTTACAGATGGACATGCAGTGGTGGTGCAGCTGTACTTACAGATGGACATGCAGTGGTGGTGCAGCTGTACTTACAGATGGACATGCAGTGGTGGTGCAGCTGTACTTACAGATGGACATGCAGTGGTGGTGCAGCTGTACTTACAGATGGACATGCAGTGGTGGTGCAGCTGTACTTACAGATGGACATGCAGTGGTGGTGCAGCTGTACTTACAGATGGACATGCAGTGGTGGTGCAGCTGTACTTACAGATGGACATGCAGTGATGGTGCAGCTTGTTGCGACAGCCTTCCTCGCACACCGTCAGACTCTCCTCGTCCAACATGTCCAGCAGACAGATCGGACACATCTGCTCCTCCTCGTCCTTCAGACTGAGAAGACAAACACACCATGAGGGCGGGCGGAGACCAGGGACAGAAGGAAGAGGAGGAGAGGAGAGGTGAGGAGAGGTGAGGACAGGAGAGGACAGGAGAGGACAGGAGAGGACAGGAGAGGAGAGGACAGGAGAGGACAGGAGGAGAGGAGAGGAGAGGACAGGAGATGAGGAGAGGAGAGGAGAGGAGAGGTGAGAATGGAGAGAAGGAGAGGGGAGGGTAGGAGAGATGACGATGGAGGGAAGGAGAGGGGAGGGGAAGAGAGGAGAGATAAGGGTGGAGAGAAGGAGAAAAGAGGAGAGTAGGAGAGATACGGATGGAGAGAAGGAGAGGAGAAGAGAGGAGAGATAAGGATGGAGAGAAGAAGAGGAGAGATACGGATGGAGAGGAGGATGATAAGAGGGTAGGAGAGATAAGGATGGAGAGAAGGAGAGGAGAGATACGGATGGAGAGAAGGAGAGGAGAAGAGAAGGATGGATAGAAGAAGAGGATAGATAAGGATGGAGAGAAGAGGAGAGATAAGGATTGAGAGGAGGATAAGAGGGTAGGAGAGATAAGGATGGAGAGAAGGAGAGGAGAGATACGGATGGAGAGAAGGAGAAGAGAGGAGAGATAAGGATGGATAGAAGAAGAAGAGATACGGATGGAGAGAAGAAGAGGAGAGATAAGGATGGAGAGAAGAAGAGGAGAGATAAGGATGGAGAGGAGGAGAGGAGAGATACGGATGGAGAGAAGAAGAGAGGAGACATAAGGATGGATAGAAGAAGAGGAGCGATAAGGATGGAGAGAAGGAGAGGAGAGATAAGGATGGAGAGAAGGAGAGGAGAGATAAGGATGGAGAGGAGGATAAGAGGGTAGGAGAAATAAGGATGGAGAGAAGGAGAGGAGAGATACGGATGGAGAGAAGAAGAGAGGAGGAAGAGAGGAGACATAAGGATGGATAGAAGAAGAGGAGAGATAAGGATGGAGAGAAGGAGAGGAGAGATAAGGATGGAGAGAAGAAGAGGAGAGATAAGGATGGAGAGAAGGACAGAAGAGATAAGGATGGAGAGGAGGATAAGAGGGTAGGAGAGATAAGGATGGAGAGAAGGAGGAGAGAAGGATGGAGAGAAGAAGAGGAGAGATAAGGAGGAGAGAAGGATGGAGAGAAGAAGAGGAGAGATAAGGATGGAGAGAAGGAGAAGAGGAGAGATAAGGATGGAGAGAAGGAGAGGAGGAGAAGAGAGTAGTTATTATAGCAGGTTCACGCCTCATTACTCCTAAATCTAAATTTGCTAAATCTGAAGTGATCCTTTAATTAAGTTGGTCTTGGCTTGTGATTCCTCACAGGCATATTGGACAGTAAGAGATGAATCCAATATACAACTTTATCATGCCGTACATACAAGGCTATCTTGCCTAACAGTTTTAAATGTTACTTGTCCTTTCGGACAAGTTACGTTTTTGTAGGTTTTTATTGATTTCTGCTACCGGGCCGTCCGGTAGAGAGAGGAGGAATGGGAGAGAGAGAGAGAGAGAGATAGAGAGAGAGAGAGAGGTAGAGAGAGGAGGAATGGGAGAGAGACCGGGGAAGACATTCGGCAAAGATCACCGGGTCCGGGAGTCGAACCCGGGTCGGCCGTGTTGCACCGTAGTGCTGTATGCAGTGCGCCACTCGGGCGCCCCTTGCCGTAACAGTTTTAACAAGAAGTGTACTTGTGTGTAAGTGTGTGTGTGTGTGTGTGTGTGACAAGTAAAAGTAAATAAAAAGTGTGTCATGGCAGAGGCCGACCTGCTCTTGTTGCTGGAGGTGGTGGAGATGCGTGTGTGTGTGTGTGTGTGTGTGTGTGTGTGTGTGTGTGTGTGTGTGTGTGTGTGTACCTGCTCTCGGTGCTGGAGGTGGTGGAGGTGCGTGTGTGTGTACCTGCTCTCGGTGCTGGAGGTGGTGGAGGTGCGTGTGTGTGTACCTGCTCTCGGTGCTGGAGGTGGTGGAGGTGTGTGTGTGTGTGTGTACCTGCTCTCGGTGCTGGAGGTGGTGGAGGTGTGTGTGTGTGTGTGTACCTGCTCTCGGTGCTGGAGGTGGTGGAGGTGCGTGTGTGTGTGTGTGTACCTGCTCTCGGTGCTGGAGGTGGTGGAGGTGTGTGTGTGTGTACCTGCTCTCGGTGCTGGAGGTGGTGGAGGTGCGTGTGTGTGTGTACCTGCTCTCGGTGCTGGAGGTGGTGGAGGTGCGTGTGTGTGTGTACCTGCTCTCGGTGCTGGAGGTGGTGGAGGTGCGTGTGTGTGTGTACCTGCTCTCGGTGCTGGAGGTGGTGGAGGTGCGTGTGTGTGTGTACCTGCTCTCGGTGCTGGAGGTGGTGGAGGTGCGTGTGTGTGCGTGTGTACCTGCTCTCGGTGCTGGAGGTGTGTGTGTGTGTGCGTGTGTACCTGCTCTCGGTGCTGGAGGTGGTGGAGGTGGAGGGGCAGGCTGTGAGGGAGCTGGACATGCGGGAGACGAACTTCTGGATGGTGTTCCTGGAGGGGGCCTTGATGCGCGAGCTGCGTCGGTTGTGGTACTTCTGGAACAAGCTCTCCACCTGGAGGAGTGCAGGGGTAAGACAAGATAAGATATTCCTTTATTGATCCCCTTGGGGGAAATTCAGGCATCATAGCAGCATGGGGGAGGGGAGGTACAGGTAGTAAAAATATGCAGTGTAAACAATATAACCAGTCAACAAGTTAGAACCTGCTCCCTGATCCCTACCCTTTGACCCCTGACTGGACTAGAAAATACACCATCCCTACCCTTTGACCCCTGACTGGACTAGAGAATACACCATCCCTACCCTTTGACCCCTGACTGGACTAGAGAATACACCATCCCTACCCTTTGACCCCTGACTGGACTAGAGAATACACCATTCCTACCCTTTGACCCCTGACTGGACTAGAGAATACACCATCCCTACCCTTTGACCCCTGACTGGACTAGAGAATACACCATCCCTACCCTTTGACCCCTGACTGGACTAGAGAATACACCATTCCTACCCTTTGACCCCTGACTGGACTAGAGAATACACCATCCCTACCCTTTGACCCCTGACTGGACTAGAAAATACACCAACGTGCAAAAGTGAACTGCTGTGAACATTCACATTGCTGTAACATTGCTACACTGGGGGTTTGAATGGCTTCCATTGGTCTTGTGGTCATGAGTCAAATCCTTAAAAAGGACCAATTAAACGTTCAGTTCAAATGAAAAAAATACCAATGTTTGAGTTGCAGGATTGACTTAAATCAATGGTGAACACTAGATGTGACTTAATCGACGGTGAACACTAGATGTGACTTAATCAACGCAAAAACAATCATAAGTTAGCCAGACATCCCTGATTCTCAATTGACTTAAGCGTTGAATAAACGCTGCTTTAACCCTTTCAGTGTCATTCACGTGTTAACACGTTTCTGGGTCGTTTTAAATTTTTTATGATTTTAATACCATATTCAATGTCAGGGAGCTGTATGTTGCCTGTAAAAGACATACTGGGACTCCGAAGGTGCAGTATCGGCCGCATCCTATCAGGTGGCGGTATCGAGCACCCTTTGAAACATTGCGTCTTGGGCTGTGAGTCGATTATATGGGTCCGGGCGGACTTTTCTTTGTCGGGCAAGTGAAGCGGTTGTCCCGATCGGGTTGAGAAGAATCAAGTACTCCCGATCCGTGTTTTGTGATGGATTATGTTGGCGACACAATGGACATAATTACTTGGAATGGCGGACAGATAATTGGAATATTCTTTTTGGGGCACATCCTAGTCAAGGTAAGGGCTATATGATATCAATCTTGCGTTGATCCGAGCATGCCTTCATTGTGATCCGAAAGTATTACTGTAACGTTACTCCACAATGTATGCCATTGGTGGCGATCAGAGCATCAAAAACGACCCCCCTTTCATGCATTCATGATGGAACATAATACCTATCATATGCATTTGATTTTTTTATTGTAGTGTGTGTAGGGACGAAATGCCAATGCATTTAGTATAATACACGTTGCATGCTATTACCAGCCTCCCAGGAATTACCCTAGACCACTCTAAAACCATACTTATATTCACCACGGTATAAAATGGGAACATATGGATGGAAAAATTATTTCTTTTTTGCATCTTGAGCGGAAGAAACTCTGTGTCAAATGACCATAGTATTGTATCCATAGCTATAATATAGAATATAGTTATAGCTCTACAAACAAGGTGAAGGACTCCATTAGTTTAATGCTGGCACTGAATAGATGGGCCCCGGAAACAACGTGGCACCCACTGGTACTGGATGTTCCCTTGTGGGGAGAGCAGTGACCTCACAGTTCTTTAAGGTTCTTTAAGGTTACTGGACGGCAGTGACCTCACAGTTCTTTAAGGTTCTTTAAGGTTACTGGACGTTCCCTTGTGGGGAGAGAGGTGACCTCACAGTTCTTTAAGGTTACTGGACGTTGCCTTGTGGGGAGAGCGGTTACCTCAAAGTTCTTGAGCGTCTTCCTCCACAGCAGGGGGTCGGAGGCCTCCAGCTGGAAGACCCTGAGCATGACGAACAGGACGTGGATACAGAAGGCCCCTCGACCACAGCTACATGTCTACAGGAGGAAGAGGAGGAGGAGGGGGGGGAGGAGGAGGAGCAGGAGGAAGAGGAGGCAGAGAAGGAGGAGCAGGAGGAAGAGGAGGATGAGCATGAGGAGGAGGAGAAGGCAGAGAAGGAGGTGCAGGAGGAAGATAAGGCAGAGAAGGAGGAGCAGGAGGAAGAGGAGGAGGATGGAGGAGCAGGAGGAAGAGGAGGAGGAGCAGGAGGAAGAGGAGGAGGAAGGGGAGGAGGAGCAGGAGGAAAAGGAGGAGGAGCAAGGGGAATGAGGAGGAGAAGGAGCAGGAAGAGGAGGAGCAGGAGGAAGAGGAGGAGGAGCAGGAGGAGGAGAAAATAGAGGACGAGAAGAAGAAAAAGAAAAGAGTGTGTTTGTCACAAATGTCTCCACGTATATGAATACATAAAAGACACGATCAAATTTGAGACACAAACACAACAATCTCTCTCACACACAAACACAACACTCTCTCTCACACACAAACACAACACTCTCTCTCACACACAAACACAACACTCTCTCTCACACACAAACACAACACTCTCTCTCACACACAAACACAACATGGCACAATACTCTATCCGTTCACATTTGAACCGGCACCAGTTCCTGGAATTCTGGATCGGTACCCAGCGGTACCTTTTTTCGGTACTTAAGTCGCATGATCACGCATTATGTTTGTAAATGTTTAAATATCGACATTATCTGGCCATCCTCAGTAAATATTATCAAACCCTCTCGTCTAGTATATTACACTCTTATACTAAACATGTAAAAGGTACCGAAATCTGGTACCGATTAAACTAGTGTGAATCGGTACTCTGTAGTACCGATGTAATTCGGTCAGTACCCTTAGCCTGTTAAGCCCTATTTTCTGAAAATCTGCCAAAAAATACATACCTAAGTAAATGGAAGATTGCTCCACTTCTACAAGGACCATTTGCATGTTCTTGGTATCTAGGGACATCTCTGGATCTCAGGGAATGTATTCCCAGTGTCAGAAATATTGTGTCTGTTACTAGGCTTGAGTAAATTGTGATGAAACAAAGGAGAATATAAATTATGATTTTTCTTTGCATTTTTGACAGTGAATAACACCATGCTAAGAATTACCAGACATGAAAAACTGCCACCGAGCTCGTTCAGCACCTTCTTGAGATCACGTGTACAAAAAATCTAAGGAAATGAATAAAGGGAAGATGATTAAACAGAAGGTTTTGTAGATACAGTACTGAATTATGCCATCGGGACACATGCAATTTGAAATATTATTATAGAATATAGAATATCAGGCATATAAATGACCTTATTATAGCCAACTTGCACATCTATGGATCGGGCCAAATCTACTCTTTCCAATGCCAGAGTTCAATTTGGATTTAGTATCACCAGGCGTGCAGGAAGAACCGAGAATGAAATCTATTGTATGTACATTCTTGGATGCCCTCTCCTCATATGACTACAACACTTTTAGTGACGCCAATTGCTGTTGTGACATGGTTAGGGTCTTTACTCTTGGATACATTTGGGGGGGGGAAGAAATGCAACATTATGTCATACAGTCTAGAGAGATTGATTTATGATGTGATGTCATATGCGGACCGCACAGGCTAAAGAGGTTAAAAGTACAGAGTTCGGTACCCAACTCTATCTCTATCTTTCAGTCATATTTCTCTCTCGCACACAAACACAGCGCTTTTATCTGTATCCTTCAGTCCAATTCAAATACGTCACCCACACATACAACATGCCCGGAGCCGTCTGCCTCTTGGCCAGAGGGGCACCGGAGCACAGAGTGTGGCATAACTCCAGCCACAGGGGGTTTTAAAAATCTTTTAGCAGCCGCTACCGATGCCCAGACAGTTTCTGCTCGATTGAAAACCCTCAGGATCAACAGAGCGAGCGAGTGAATGTACAAGTAAGTAAGGCGAGATCAAAGTTTTGTTACAGGGAACGCAGTTCAGTGAGAGTGGGAGTCTCTGGCGCCAAGTGGCCGAGGTTCCATCTCTCCTGTCAGTTTAAACCACTACCGCTTAAGGGCTTGTGTCCACAGCGGACGTTTTATGAGTTGTCAGCTCCTTTCTGTCATTCATTTCTATGCTACAGACGCGACAGGCGCGCTCCTTTTCCCAGCGCCGCGCCTCGCGTTTTAGCGCTCTCGGCGGCTAGCGTTTTTGGGCGGAGCGCTCCCAGTGCCTAAAGTTGAAAATAGTTCAACTTTTGGAGAGGAGCGCCGGTCATCAAGGTAACTTTTTTCGACCGACCAATCAACATCAAGGAAGTGGCAGAGCCGCGGCATATTTTATTTTATAAATATTTTATATATTCATTAAAGAAAGTTGATTTAATAAAAAGAAGACTAATTTAATCAGATTAATCACTGTATTCTAATTGAGGATTTAGTTTGAGTATATATAAAAAATTATTTAATATTTTTTTGGATTATGTCATAAAATATGACGACAGACATTCAAGGCTTCTTTGGAATTCTTCAATAGAAGCTTCGAATGTTAAAAAATGACATTCGGTACAGCCCTACAACGTTCCCTAATAAAGTACCACTATAGGCTGAACGCTCGCTAATAAAGTGCCACTATAGGCTGAACGTTCCCTAATAAAGTGCCACTATAGGCTGAACGTTCCCTAATAAAGTGCCACTATAGGCTGCACGTTCCCTAATAAAGTGCCACTATAGGCTGCACGTTCCCTAATAAAGTGCCACTATAGGCTGCACGTTCCCTAATAAAGTGCCACTATAGGCTGCACGTTCCCTAATAAAGTGCCACTATAGGCTGCACGTTCCCTAATAAAGTGCCACTATAGGCTGCACGTTCCCTAATAAAGTGCCACTATAGGCTGCACGTTCCCTAATAAAGTGCCACTATAGGCTGCACGTTCCCTAATAAAGTGCCACTATAAGCTGAACGTTCCCTAATAAAGTGCCACTATAGGCTGCACGTTCCCTAATAAAGTGCCACTATAGGCTGAACGTTCCCTAATAAAGTGCCACTATAGGCTGCACGTTCCCTAATAAAGTGCCACTATAGGCTGCACGTTCCCTAATAAAGTGCCACTATAGGCTGCACGTTCCCTAATAAAGTGCCACTATAGGCTGCACGTTCCCTAATAAAGTGCCACTATAAGCTGAACGTTCCCTAATAAAGTGCCACTATAGGCTGCACGTTCCCTAATAAAGTGCCACTATAGGCTGAACGTTCCCTAATAAAGTGCCACTATAGGCTGAACGTTCCCTAATAAAGTGCCACTATAGGCTGCACGTTCCCTAATAAAGTGCCACTATAGGCTGCACGTTCCCTAATAAAGTGCCACTATAGGCTGCACGTTCCCTAATAAAGTGCCACTATAAGCTGAACGTTCCCTAATAAAGTGCCACTATAGGCTGAACGTTCCCTAATAAAGTGCCACTATAGGCTGCACGTTCCCTAATAAAGTGCCACTATAGGCTGAACGTTCCCTAATAAAGTGCCACTATAGGCTGCACGTTCCCTAATAAAGTGCCACTATAGGCTGAACAGACCGACCCCGTAGACCTCGGCTAGGATCTAAAGTGGCCGGGTGATAAATAAAGACTTAATGCCACTGTTCTCTCTCATAGGCAAGACTGAGTGACTGCAAGGTATTTGAACACACACTACTGTAAGTAGGGCTGGGTACCGTGCACACCTGTGAATCGACACCGGTACCCTTTTTCGGTACTTTAGTCTCAAAATCTTTTATCTACCTACCTCAGTTGTAAAAGATTTGTCCAAACTTCAAATGATTTATTATCATTATAATTTATTTAGAACAATTTGTTAATATATATAATATATAATATTGCGGCGAGCATAGTCTGCATCAAGCTTTGTAAAGTGTAACCACACTTGCGACAGTTTTCGGCTTGCCCCGACTGCTTTGTTGTTGAATCGTAATAAATAATAAATAAAATCCTAGGTGAGCGTGTATTGTTGACGTGAACGTGCGGCACACTTCATAGGTTTTGTTTTGCGGTAAACGAAACGCTGACGTTAAAAAAAAAAAATAATAATAATAATAATAATATATATATATATACCGTAGTAAGGGTATCAGTACCGACGTGATTCCGGATTCGGTACCCATCCCTAACTGTAAGTAATACTCTAATGTACAGAGTGCGTCGTTGCAGAGCGTAATGGGTTTGGGCCGGTTGGGTTCCTCTTTACCTGTGGGCCAATGAACACGCGGTACTTGTTGTCGGGGCTGTCTCCGCCAATGAGGAAGGAGTTGGGGCCGATCTGCTGCAGCAGGTAGAGGCGGGCCCTCATCACCTTGTTGACACGGCGACCGGTCTCCTCGGGGCTGTAGGGCGAGAAGCCGTCGGGGGAGGGGGCCCTCCGGGGCGGGGTCACTCTGCCGCTACTCTGGAACTAAAGCCACAACAACAACAACAACAACAACACATGACGTTAGCGACGAATGAATGAATGAATGAACCCTTTCACTGCCACACTACCAAACGGTTAACCCTTTCACTGCGACAATACACATACGGTTAACCCTTTCAATGCCACACAACAGCAGGTTAACCCTTTCACTGCCACACTACAGAAGGTTAACCTTCTGTAGTGTGGCAGTGAAAGGGTTAATGAATAGTTTATTTCGGTCTTTGTTTACAACAAATCAAAAACACACTTGTGTGGACTTACAAAAACACAAAAATCACTCCCACACAAAATCCAAACTCAATGACCGAAAAAAGGAATAGGCTGAAGCACATGCTTATTTTTTTGCCTATCCTTTACAATTCTTAAAAACAAAATATATTTTAATAAAAAAATATATAAAAATCTTAAAATATGCTGAAAGATAAAAGAAAAAAAAAGAAAAAATATGTTTTACTCAAAACGGTACTCCTGAATTTTCTTTACTTTTTAAATCTCCCCTGAGAAGTACACAACTTCAACCCGTTTTTACATTTTTTTTTTTTTACATGTTTTAAGAATACATAACCCTCTTAAATGATACTTTCCTTCTCTTGGTTTAAAGAGACATTGAATACAAACTGGTAGGCTTTGCTCTTAGCACGAAATGTCCAAAGTTTTTATGTACACCATATCTACACATTTCAGATCACATCGGCTACGGGGAACAGTGTGGTGTCGCACACCTTTTCATGGGATGCAAACTACAGAGAGAGTATGGCGTCGTACTTATCTAGTCCGTCAGTGCTTTACATGTGAACTCAAAAGACCCCCAGAGAGAGAGAGAGAGAGAGTGAGTAGGTCCCATTTTTAATGGACCATTAGCAGGAAGGGTTTGACTGCTCACCCGTGACTAGGGTTTCAGACTTTCAGTAATACCAATCTGCCCAGTGCCCAGTGCACTCTGGAACACGTAACTGCCAATACAGAGAGGCCATCCGATACATTGACATTGTGGTATAGATTTAGACAATAAAAAAAAAAGCTGTAAGTGCTTTTTGTCTTTATTAAAATAAGTGGTCTACATGTTAGAATAATATCTATACACTCTGACAGACATCACTGTGTCTGGTCATTAACATGGGTCTCCCAGTCCCTCCACTCTGCAGTAAACAGCCATCAGTGATATAGAGTGTCTGGTCAGTAACATGGGTCTCCCAGTCCCTCCACTCTGCAGTAAACAGCCATCAGTGATATAGAGTGTCTGGTCAGTAACATGGGTCTCCCAGTCCCTCCACTCTGCAGTAAACAGCCATCAGTGATATAGAGTGTCTGGTCAGTAACATGGGTCTCCCAGTCCCTCCACTCTGCAGTAAACAGTCATCACTGATATAGAGTGTCTGGTCAGTAACATGGGTCTCCCAGTCCCTCCACTCTGCAGTTAAAATACATTTCCTGGTATCCCGTTCTCACTTTATCCAATCAGGGAGAACTTCACACTGCAAACATGGTCTGACAAAAAAATTGGCTCGACATGATTTCTTGAAATAAGTAAGAATATCTAGGGTTCCCTCTCCTGATTGGATAAAGTGGGAACGGGATACCAGGACATTTATTTTCCTTTTACTGCAGAGCGGAGGGACTGGGAGACCCATGTTACTGACCAGACACTATATCAGTGATGACTGTTTACTGCAGAGTGGAGGGACTGGGAGACTCATGTTACTGACCAGACACTCTATATCAGTGATGACTGTCAGAATGTAGAGCTACTTAACACTTATTTTAACAAAAGCTTTAATTTGGGTTCATTAGTGATATAATCCACCAGGTTATTAAGCTTTTCTCTCTGTGTCCAATTCTAGTGTTGAGGAAATTATCAAGATAAAATATATCTCTTCCTGTAGTCTAATATCAGCATTATATATCTATGATATCTCTTCCTGTAGTCTAATATCAGCATGCTATATATGATATCTCTTCCTGTAGTCTGATATCAGCATGATATCTCTTCCTGTAGTCTGATATCAGCATTATATATCTATGATATCTCTTCCTGTAGTCTAATATCAGCATGCTATATATGATATCTCTTCCTGTAGTCTGATATCAGCATGATATCTCTTCCTGTAGTCTAATATCAGCATTATATATCTATGATATCTCTTCCTGTAGTCTAATATCAGCATGCTATATATGATATCTCTTCCTGTAGTCTGATATCAGCATGATATCTCTTCCTGTAGTCTGATATCAGCATTATATATCTATGATATCTCTTCCTGTAGTCTAATATCAGCATGCTATATATGATATCTCTTCCTGTAGTCTGATATCAGCATGATATCTCTTCCTGTAGTCTGATATCAGCATTATATATCTATGATATCTCTTCCTGTAGTCTAATATCAGCATGCTATATATGATATCTCTTCCTGTAGTCTGATATCAGCATGATATCTCTTCCTGTAGTCTGATATCAGCATTATATATCTATGATATCTCTTCCTGTAGTCTAATATCAGCATGCTATATATGATATCTCTTCCTGTAGTCTGATATCAGCATGATATCTCTTCCTGTAGTCTGATATCAGCATTATATATCTATGATATCTCTTCCTGTAGTCTAATATCAGCATGCTATATATGATATCTCTTCCTGTAGTCTGATATCAGCATGATATCTCTTCCTGTAGTCTGATATCAGCATTATATATCTATGATATCTCTTCCTGTAGTCTAATATCAGCATGCTATATATGATATCTCTTCCTGTAGTCTGATATCAGCATGATATCTCTTCCTGTAGTCTGATATCAGCATTATATATCTATGATATCTCTTCCTGTAGTCTAATATCAGCATGCTATATATGATATCTCTTCCTGTAGTCTGATATCAGCATGATATCTCTTCCTGTAGTCTAATATCAGCATGATATAGGGCTGGGCGATATGGCCAAAAATGATATCACGATAACGATATGATAATGTTATCATATCACTCTATATCGATAATTATCGATATTGTTATAAGTTTAAAAAAAAAAAAAAATTGAACAACAGATTTATGTTTATTTTGCAGCAATTCTTTGTCGTTGCCGCCATCTTTAGTGTTACATCCCCTCACACTCCAGTTCTCAGGCTGCAGCTGGTTTGAAAGTGAAAGTAAACCGGCTTCTCTGCTGGCTGTGGCTCCAGGGGAGTTGAACAGTTCTGGCTCTGCTAGTTTATTTTCTATCTTTTTGGGCTTTTTTGGTGGACAAACCACCGCACATGTGCACCGTGACTCGTGACTCGTGACTAGCTCTGCTAGCACACATAGCCTACTGTGTACAGACGGTTTCAGACTGTATTTTAAATTAGAAAACAAACAAAATAAATGGACAAGAGAAAAATAAATGTTCATTGGACAAGCAAAGCCATTACTTTAAGTTGCAGGCAAGAAAGACAAGTCTGTCCACCGTCTCTGGTTTTTATTGATATTTTTTTTTATATTATCGATCGATATCTATTGTTAAAATATATCGCGATAATTATCGTTATCGTTTTATCGCCCAGCCCTAGCATGATATCTATGATACCAGTGTCTTTGATGTGGTGACTCACAGGTACGGGGGAAGCTCTCTTCCTGCGCACACCAGGCGACTCAGGCTTCCCACAGGGCCTGGAGGAGGAGGACGAGGAGGAGGAGGGGCCGGGCGACTCTGGCTTCCCACAGGCCCGGCCGGAGGACGCGGAGGAGGAGGAGGGGCTGGGGGAGGGGCTGCGGCGGCCGCGGCTCTGGGAGGAAGCGCTCGATTGGGTGTCCGATCCCAGCTCCGCCCCCTGCCGGCCCGCCTCACTCCCGTCCGGCCTCAGGGGGATGGGCTTCACAACCTGCGGGAGGACAGAGGGGTCAAGGGTCAGACTGATGGTACCAACACTTTACTGTGAGACTAGAACAGACTGATAGCAACACTTTACTGTGAGACTAGAACAGACTGATAGCAACACTTTACTGTGAGACTAGAACAGACTGATAGTAACACTTTACTGTGAGACTAGAACAGACTGATAGTAACACTTTACTGTGAGACTAGAACAGACTGATAGCAACACTTTACTGTGAGACTAGAACAGACTGATAGCAACACTTTACTGTGAGACTAGAACAGACTGATAGTAACACTTTACTGTGAGACTAGAACAGACTGATAGCAACACTTTACTATGAGACTAGAACAGACTGATAGTAACTTTACTGTGAGACTAGAACAGACTGATAGTAACTTTACTGTGAGACTAGAACAGACTGATAGTAACACTTTACTATGAGACTAGAACAGACTGATAGTAACACTTTACTGTGAGACTAGAACAGACTGATAGTAACACTTTACTATGAGACTAGAACAGACTGATAGCAACACTTTACTCTGAGACTAGAACAGACTGATAGCAACACTTTACTGTGAGACTAGAACAGACTGATAGTAACACTTTACTATGAGACTAGAACAGACTGATAGCAACACTTTACTCTGAGACTAGAACAGACTGATAGTAACACTTTACTGTGAGACTAGAACAGACTGATAGTAACACTTTACTATGAGACTAGAACAGACTGATAGTAACACTTTACTGTGAGACTAGAACAGACTGATAGTAACTTTACTGTGAGACTAGAACAGACTGATAGCAACACTTTACTCTGAGACTAGAACAGACTGATAGCAACACTTTACTATGAGACTAGAACAGACTGATAGTAACTTTACTATGAGACTAGAACAGACTGATAGTAACACTTTACTGTGAGACTAGAACAGACTGATAGTAACTTTACTGTGAGACTAGAACAGACTGATAGTAACTTTACTGTGAGACTAGAACAGACTGATAGCAACACTTTACTGTGAGACTAGAACAGACTGATAGTAACACTTTACTCTGAGACTAGAACAGACTGATAGCAACACTTTACTCTGAGACTAGAACAGACTGATAGCAACACTTTACTGTGAGACTAGAACAGACTGATAGTAACACTTTACTGTGAGACTAGAACAGACTGATAGTAACACTTTACTGTGAGACTAGAACAGACTGATAGTAACTTTACTGTGAGACTAGAACAGACTGATAGTAACTTTACTGTGAGACTAGAACAGACTGATAGTAACTTTACTGTGAGACTAGAACAGACTGATAGTAACACTTTACTATGAGACTAGAACAGACTGATAGTAACACTTTACTGTGAGACTAGAACAGACTGATAGTAACACTTTACTATGAGACTAGAACAGACTGATAGCAACACTTTACTCTGAGACTAGAACAGACTGATAGCAACACTTTACTGTGAGACTAGAACAGACTGATAGTAACACTTTACTATGAGACTAGAACAGACTGATAGCAACACTTTACTCTGAGACTAGAACAGACTGATAGTAACACTTTACTGTGAGACTAGAACAGACTGATAGTAACTTTACTGTGAGACTAGAACAGACTGATAGCAACACTTTACTCTGAGACTAGAACAGACTGATAGCAACACTTTACTATGAGACTAGAACAGACT
>NC_140176.1:94599846-94604846 GCF_963971535.1 Notolepis coatsorum | reverse complement strand
AACGAACGAAGGTCCGAACAATTTCGACAGTGACCGCTTGTTAGAGCTAGGAGAGATGTTGGTACAGCAAGAGGGGAGGCATTGCTGATTTAAACATGCTTCTCATTTATTTGGTAAAAAAAGGTTTACAGCGGTTTAAGGATAGTGTAACTTTTGGCTACTGCATTGATCATCATCATTGGACGTACAGTACAGAGAGAAATAGAGGGAGAGAGAGAGCCCCCCCCCCCTTTCCTCACTATTAGAACACCATGAAACTGATTTCTCCTGTGCTTGTGAGCTAGCTTAGCAGCTAACGTTAGGGTTTTTAACCGCGATGGGCATATAGGAATGGCGAGGATATAAACAAGCAACATACCCGTTGCTCGTGGAGTTTACATAGAAACAGCGCGACTCGCAAGAGGAGTTATCACAGGCTGTAGAACGCAGGCTGAAGAGCTGCCATAGCTTCTAGAATGTAAGGTGGGGGTATCAGGCTCAGGCCCTCCCTTCCAGCTGGAGCCAAACACAGAAGTTATCAAATGCAAGCGAAACGCACGCGGTGACTGTCGAGTCCTGGCTCTAGGCAGAATCACGAATAGTGGTTTTAAGAGAAGTTTCATATTTTGAACGTGATTCACTGCGCATTAGTTAGATTACACGTTGCGCATGTTATGACTTTGAACGTCTGCCATTTACACCGCAAAAGGCACATACAATTAACAAGCATCGATCATGAATATGCAAATAGACGAAATGTAATAAAAAGTAGGGCGACGAATCGTGACAGCCCTACCTGTGGCAAGCCCCAATCTAGCCCTTTGCAGTTTAGGGATGGGCATTTTTAAGAAAAATCCAGATAGATTGATCGCATGCTATACTCGAGTGATCGTGAATTACTCGTGGAGGAAAACGCTGTACAAAATAAACGTCTTTTCCGGTGTTTTAGACTTTGCTCTTTTATTTTAAAACCCCCCGACCGGAAGTATTGTTGTTATTATCGCTAGCGGAAGCCATCTATGAGTGGACAACTTGTGTCGTCCGGTTCTGTGTTTTTGAGTTAACGTTAATACAAATGTTGAGATTGTTGGTGAACAACTAACTTTAGGTTAGTTTTAACGTTGGCTAACATTAGATGGAGCTACAGGCAATCGATGAGGAGGAATTTTTTTATCGGCAGCGCCATATATAATAGAATAGCCCTGTGGTGCGTAGGCACGACAGCGCAGATTGAAACTACCTGTTGTATTAAATAAATTTATGTTTAACTTGTCCCTGTGTCCAGTCCTTTCGGTCACTAGCCCCACCCGTTCATTGCCATAGTTTTGTTTCTTCTACCCATGTAAAGCATATTTGAGCATCTGTAAAGCGCCTTTGAGCATCTGGAAAAACGCTATATAAAATAGATGTATTATTATTATTATTATTGTAAACAATGATTATACATTCTGAATGGCATTAACGTTAGTTGGTTAGCTATTTAGCTAATGTTGATAGCATTGAATAGCATCAACGCTAGCTGGCTCCAACAAATTCTCACAAGCTGGTTCGAGTTTTCTCATAGCCGCGATTACTCACGCCCATCCCTATTGCAGTTAGACATGCTGTACACGTGCATGCATGCGCGTGTGTGTGTGTGTGTGTGTGTGTGCTGCGTGGTCCTCACCACAGGGCCCCTGCGGCTGCGTCGCTCCAGCCACTCGTGCTTCCAGGTGGGCATGCAGGTGGCCTTCAGCTTCTCCCGGATCATGCGCTCCTCGGGACGATCCTCCATCTTCTGCAGCCCTCGCAGGGTGTCCTTGCTCTCCATGTCCCGGCTGCTGCGTGGAGGACAGCAACACAGAGCTCAGGCACGGACACACCCTCTCCTCACCAACACACCCTCTCCTCACCAACACACCCTCTCCTCACCAACACACCCTCTCCTCACCAACACACCCGTCTCCTCACCAACACACCCGTCTCCTCACCAACACACCCTCTCCTCACCAACACACCCGTCTCCTCACCAACACACCCTCTCCTCACCAACACACCCTCTCCTCACCAACACACCCTCTCCTCACCAACACACCCTCTCCTCACCAACACACCCTCTCCTCACCAACACACCCTCTCCTCACCAACACACCCGTCTCCTCACCAACACACCCTCTCCTCACCACACACCCTCTCCTCACCAACACACCTCTCTCCAACACACCCTCTCCTCACCAACACACCCTCTCCTCACCAACACACCCTCTCCCACCAACACACCCTCTCCTCACCAACACACCCTCTCCTCACCAACACACCCTCTCCTCACCAACACACCCTCTCCTCACCATCACACCCTCTCCTCACCAACACACCCTCTCCTCACCAACACACCCTCTCCTCACCAACACACCCTCTCCTCACCAACACACCTTCTCCTCACCAACACACCCTCTCCTCACCAACACACCCTCTCCTCACCAACACACCTTCTCCTCACCAACACACCTCCTCACCAACACACCCTCTCCTCACCAACACACCCTCTCCTCACCAACACACCCTCTCCTCACCAACACACCCTCTCCTCACCAACACACCTTCTCCTCACCAACACACCCTCTCCTCACCAACACACCCTCTCCTCACAACACACCCTCTCCTCACCAACACACCACAATGTAGCGCCTCTAATATATAGTTATCACTGCTACCACAACATGATCTGTCTTCAATGGGGGAAAGATGGCAAAGGAAACCCTTTTTGTCTCGAAAGCGGCCTCCCTAGTTACCTGGGTTCGATACACTTTCAGCTCAATTCAAGATGTAAACGGAAGGCCCAGTTTATGTGCACACGACAGAGGACTCGTCCCAGTTAGTTCTTAATACCTTGAACGAAGAAACCTTCTCGAGGGGCCGTGTCCGACTCAAGCAAGTCTTTGCGTAATCGTGTGTGGTTCAGTCGACGCCGTCCTGATCTAAACCACTGAACTACTTACTTAATGCCAACTCCCTGAACTGAAAGGTACTTCATGAATAGACCTCTCATGCGTTGTCGACATTTTGACAAGCCCGGGTTCATTTTTCTTTCTCTCTCGTGTGCCAGTTTCCTTTCCAGTTATCAGGAATTTGTCCATTAAACTGCATGTGGGGTGAGAGGTAAAATTACATTTTATATTCTTTATATGGGATCATCCCTATGTTCCCCGGGTCCTATGTTCCCAGGGTTCTATGTTCCCCGCTTTGATTGATTAATAGATTGAAATTTTATTATTTTTATTATTTTATTAATTATTAATGTGCGCCTTGTTTCGAACGGTTAAGCTTAGGCTAAGCTAGTCTTGGCTAAGCTAGTCTTGACTAAGCTAGTTTTGGCTAAGCTAGTTTTGGCTAGGCGATTTGTCCTTTTCTAAACTGCCGCTTCAAATCTCCAATCACCCGCTTTCGCAGAGAGAAATGGATATTGGAACAGAGGCATAGAGGAACTGAGCCTGCAACAGAATAGAAGCTAGGAGCGATCTATTAATAGTCCACTAGCTTCCCTGCTACAGGACAGCGGCCGGACATACGACACACGTGAGACGTGTAGTGAAGCGACCCAGAACCCTGTTGTCTAGAATACCTGGGAGGGCCTGGAATAATATTATTATACTCTTTCATACGTCTCAGGATGACGACGCCTGGAAGTAAGAACAGTAGGCACCCTGCGTCACCAAGACAATAACCTATCCATCACGGTGGAGAGAGAAAGAGGAGAGGAGAGGAGAGGGGAGAGAGGAGAGAGAGAGAGAGAGAGAGAAAAAGAGAATTTTGAGAGAAAAGAGAATTTTAGAAAGAGCGAGAGAGAGAACGAGGAGAGAAAGAAAAAGTTGAAAGAAAAAGAGCAAAAGAGAGAGAGAGAGACAGAGAGAGAGAAAAAGAGAGAGAGACAGAGAGACAGAGAGAGAGACACCGTCTCCACTAATGCAAACACACGGCTGGGAAACACGAATGGACCGTCTTGTTGCCTGTGTAGAGAGTCTGCAGAGCTGAAGCACCAAACAGACACATTAAAGCAGTGAAGATTTAGTCACTCGTCACAACAGAACACATAGTTACAACCGTATCTGGGATCCTCCATGAGGCCCGTGAGCTCCATGTTGTATTTAGTATATCAGAGAACTCCTCCCATTCACCCCCCCCCCCCCCCCCCCCCCACACACACCCTCGTGGGCAGAGCGTTTAAGGCTGTTGGCGCTTCAGAACCCCCGCCCCCTCGTAGGCAGAGCTTCAGAACACCCCCCCCCCCCCTTCAAACCAACACCCAGAGGATGTTATGATAAAGAGACACAGCGGTCTGAGCCGCTCAGGTTTACAGTACATCATACAAACTGGTCCTGACAGTCTTGTGTTCACGGTGTTCACTGTGCTGCTGTTTCACTCTGCCTTTTAGAGAGAGTTAGAGAGAGAGAGAGAGAGAGAGAGAGAGAGAGAGAGAGAGAGAGAGAGAGAGAGAGAGAGAGAGAGAGAGTTGGGGAGGGAGAGAGAGAGTGGTGGTGATGGTGGTGGTAGTGGTGATGGTGGTAGTGGTGGTGCTAGTGGTAGTAGTGGTGGTGGTGGTGGTGGCCTAGCTGGTGATAGTGGTAGTAGTGGTGGTGATGGTGGTAGTGGTGATGGTGCTGGTGATAGTGGTAGTAGTGGTGGTGATGGTGGTAGTAGTGGTGGTGGTGCTAGTGGTAGTAGTGGTGGTGATGGTGGTAGTAGTGGTGGTGATGGTGGTAGTGGTAGTAGTGGTGGTGATGGTGGTAGTAGTGGTGGTGATGGTGGTAGTAGTGGTGGTGGTGATGGTGGTAGTAGTGGTGGTGATGGTGGTAGTAGTGGTGGTGATGGTGGTAGTAGTGGTGGTGGTGCTAGTGGTAGTAGTGGTGGGTGATGGTGGTAGTAGTGGTGGTGATGGTGGTAGTAGTGGTGGTGGTGCTAGTGGTAGTAGTGGTGGTGATGGTGGTAGTAGTGGTGGTGATGGTGGTAGTAGTGGTGGTGCTGGTGATAGTGGTAGTAGTGGT
>NC_140176.1:94463295-94599646 GCF_963971535.1 Notolepis coatsorum | reverse complement strand
TCAGATAATTTCGCATACCTTGGAAGCATCATTCACCATGATGCGGGAGCAAGTAAGGACATCCAAAACCGGATTAACAAAGCATACACAACCTTCATGAGACTTAAACAAATCTGGAAGTCAAGCCAATACAGTACCAAAACAAAACTCCGGATCTACCAAAGCTGCGTACTCGCAACGCTACTATACGGTGCAGAATGCTGGACAACCACAGAAAGCGACATCCATAAATTATCCACTTTCCACACCTCAATCCTGCGTATATTCTGGCCCAAGATCATCTCCAACAATAACCTCCTCAACATTACCCAACAAGATGACATGCACTGTATAATTATTAATAAACGAAGGTGGACCTGGCTGAATTGGCCACGTACTCAGAATGGACACCAACGCGATCCCAAGAGTGGCATTACACTGGACCCCAGGAGGCAGGAGAAAGAAAGGGAGGCCTAAAGCGACATGGCGTGGGACTATAGAGAAGGAGCTCCATAATATTCTGGAAAGATGTGACCCAACAATTATCAAAACTCGTATCTTGGAATATACCTGTACACCCCTCTGTATTACTATTGAATGATGTTTTTGAGTTTGCAGTACATCCACAGCTAAAGAGATTGGTTTTATCGGGTATCACAGTAGCTAAAAAGCTGATAGCATCACGCTGGTTTCAACCGGAAAAAATGTGCCGGAAAGTTTGGTTTCTTACATATCTCGATGTGATTTATCAAGAAATATCTACAGCAAGAATTCTGGGTCTCAATTAATCCAAATTGACTGTCACCTACCCACAGGTAGCCAACAGACTTGGGTCTCCTTTTGTAGTATATTAATGCATTTACAAACTATTCTTCCTGAATGTTGCTTAAATTCTGCAGACACATTGAAATAGTAGTAAGTATGTAACCACAAGCAATAAACATCTGCTCTGGCAAAAACAAAAACACAGACTAGTCGTTAAAATTCATGACTTCCCATTCCCAAAACTGAAAAAAAATCAACATCACAAAATGGCCAACACATAAGCCAAACATCCAGACATTGTCGGCTTTGTTTTACAGCTGTTCTGCACTTTAAAATGAGAAGAAATTAGGTGTCTCTCCTGCTGAACAGCCACTCACCCAGAGGGCCAGGCATCCCCTCTCATGGCCCAGGAGACACATGCAGGGCACGGCCATCTGTGGCCACCAGCAGCCATCTTTAATTGACCCTCTCTAATCAATGGCTCTGCCCTCCGGCCCCTTCCGTTGGGTCCACTGAATAGGGGGGGGGGGGAGGGAGGCTCCACAAATGTCATTTAGACAAAAAAAACAAGCGCTAGTTGTTGGTGGAGGAGACAGGAAAAGAGAGACTTCCTGTTCTGAGTCGAGAGTCGTTTGAAGGGGATTTAAGATGTACCAACAAGGAAGAGCGGACTAGCTTAAAGTCAACACAGCGCTGGGGTGAGCCGTTTATGTGTGTGGGCTAGGGCGGGCGGCTGTCACGATTCGTCGACGATTAAATTTGGTCTATTTGCATATTCATGATCGACGCGTCATATTGTTAATTCTATGTGCCTTTTGTGGCAGAGGTTCAGTAGAAATCAGTTTCATGGAGTTCTAATAGTGAGGAAGGGGGGGGGGGGGGGGCTCTCTCTCCCTTTCTGAAGTAGCCAAAAGTTACACTATAAAAACTAATGTGATGTAATCTTTTGATGCTAATAAATATTTCACTTCATTAGCAAAAATATTGTAAAATCAGTCTGCTATAAGCTATTCTCCCTCTCATGCGTGTGTGTGTGTATACATTTACTATAGGCTACTCTTTTTTTTTTTTTTTACATGGATTAGGCTAATTAGCTTTAAAAATCCTGATTCCTGAGCCTATTTTATTCAAAAGGAAGATATTGATTTAAATATGTATAGCCTATATATAGAAAATACATTTTAATCATATCTCCTGTGCTGGCACAAGCACTACCATAGCATGGAGTGGAGAGATAACACACAATACATATAATAATTAGGGATATCGGTATTGGTTTTCACATTTCTTTAACCTTTATTTACCCAGGCAAGCAAGTAAGAACAAATTCTGATTTAATTTATTGTCAAAAGTATGCATAATGTTGTGTTAATTCCACAACAAGAGATATGTAATGTTAATTACCTGAAATTATTCCGTTTTTTGGGGGGGGGGAAACCCTGCATATATCGGTATCGGTTGATATCGGTATCAGAAATTAAGAGTTGGACAATATCGGTATATCGGTAAAAAAGCCAATATTAAGCATCCCTAATAATAATTCATGGAAATATACTAAAAAGCTATATGGCCGGTAACAATCTCTGGCTGGTAGTTTTTTAAATCTAAAGCTAAAAGGGATGAGGATACTCATTAAACATTTTGAAATATTAAATTGCAAATATAATCAATTGTTGATTTTTCTGATAAATTAATAGTTTAGATCAGCGGTTCTCAAACTACAGGTCGCGACCCAAAGTGGGGTCGTGGGTAGGTGACAGTCAATATATATATATATATATATATATATATTTTTTTTTTACTTTATTTTTTAGCGTTTATCGCTTTTCTGGTCAAGCATGACCGACAGAAACAGGTTGAAATGGGATGTAGAGCAGGGGAAGACACTGAGAAAATACGGCGGGTCCGGGAATCGAACTCGTGTACCCCAGATCCGTGACGAGCACGGTTTTCCCCGACGCAGAAATAGCGCCGAGATATGCGGTGAGCTACGGGAGCTCTCCTTATATATATCTTTTTTTATGTTATGGCAACATATTTTGGCTAAATATGCCTTGTTTTATAAATGTGTATTGCTGTAAAAAAAAATCTAATAAATATGCATGATCAAGTTCAACAACGTGTGCTTTTATTTTGATATTCCTTAATTCCACTTTGAAATTACGCGATACATTAAATGTGGGGTAGACAAAAAAAATCCTAAATAAAATGGGGTTGTGGTTAGAGCTGCCGCGGTATTGATGTTTTCCTTACCGCACACATTTGCAAAATATTTCCTATTGCCGCGGTTATTACCGCACGCACACAAAAAATAAAAAATAAAAAGTTTGAATGCATTTTTTTTTTTAGTAGTAGTAGTCTACTCTTTATAGCATATAGCCTGCCTCTAGTCTAAATGTCTATCTTTAGAGGATGACTTTGCAGCATGAATATTGTTTGGGATTCGGCAAGCACGCATTAGTTATTGAAAGTGAAACACGGATTCGAAGTTTCCCCTCTGGTCGTGCGCAGTTCACTCGGTGTCGCGGGCAGGGGTGGTTACCCCTAACCCCCCGACCCTTTCTTATTATTTTTACTATAAAGTTACTACTTTATAATAAAGGCATTCGTTTGGTGGCATTAACATTATATAGTTATACGTTCAATAACATCAGCGTATTTACCGGACCATATCAAGGCACGCAATACTCTATTCATATCTCAGTTCCTTTCTTTGCTCAGAGCGTGCCGAGTTGTCCCATTCTGCGGTCTGTTAATAAAGTTTTCAATCAGACAAGTGTATAGAACGAAGGGCTTTTATTATAACATTCGTTGCAGACAGTAAAATCATTATGTCTCGTTTAGTACTCCTGAAGAGCGATGGTAGTCCACTCCGGCGGAGAGTTAAAGCTAACGTTATTAGCCGTGTTGTGATGAGCTGACATTCAGGACGTAAAAAACGTGTGACGCGTCTCTCTTCTGACCAATCAGTGGTCTGCAATGTTTCACGTGACTTTTCTGGTACCCAATAGGGTCGCTTGGAACCTCGATGGAGGAGTAGGGTATATCTGCAGAGCCGCAAGCCCAACGAGAGGAGGGTAATTTATTATTATTATTATAAAAAAACAGCGGTGACGCGGTATTCAGCCTACTCTGCGGTGGCCGTGATGTAACAGCGATACCGCGGTAATGCGGTAATCGCGGCAGCTCTAGTTGTGGTATAAAAAAAGTTTGAGAACCCCTGGTTTAGATTAATCGACTAATCGATAAAATAATCAACTGATTAATCGATAACAAAATAATTGTTAGTGACAGCCCTAGTGTGGGCAAGGAAGGGGGGGGGGGGGGGGGGGGGGGTTCGGCTGGAGCTTTGGTGGTTTCATGGTTTGCTGCAAACAAGAGGAGGAATCGACGAACCTGCGAACCTGAACGTTTGTACGGGGGTTCAAGATGGAGATCTACTTCCTCTAAAGACCCTCCGGGCTGAGATAACCAACAGAGTGTATAATGATGAACCCACGTTGCTCCAGGCTGAGATAACCAACAGAGTGTATAATGATGAACCCACGTTGCTCCGGGCTGAGATAACCAACAGAGTGTATAATGAACCCACGTTGCTCCAGGCTGAGATAACCAACAGAGTGTATAATGAACCCACGTTGCTCCGGGCTGAGATAACCAACAGAGTGTATAATGAATTATTCTATTCCATAGAATAATATCATCTCATTCCATCGCAGTGTATTTTGCTGTGACAACAAGTGGGAGCGGCAGGTGCACTACAGAGGGGGCAGACAGGGGCTCTCTCACGAGTGGCCGTGAGTGGGGGGGGGGGGGGGGGGGGGGTGACGACGACAATGAAACCAGATAGCGGCAGAAGTTTACCATCTTTACTCTGAATAAGAAGTCGGTGGCGTGGCCGCCCCCCCCCTCGCCTCTCGAATAACAGCTATCCCACAGTGCCATGGGCCCGGGAACAAAAGGGGCATTGTGGAGTCGTGCAGGTGGGACGTGGAAAAGGCCCGGCAGGCTAGGGGTCCATTTCAAACCTCCACGTAAGCCGAGACTGCGTCACACTCACACACAGCCAGGGTTTGCCGGGATAGCACACACCCTTTCTCATGGGCCACGGCGATCCCAAAAACTCAGGTTACCGTTTCACACAATACCTGCCCCTGCTGCAGGGGCTCGAGGAGCCACAGACCAGATACAGAGACACAGAGCTGGACGCTTCTCTGGTGGAGACCAGGCTGAGGGAGGCTCCTAATGATGACAACAACAAACGCCCCCTACCCCCCAGGCCGCAACATGGCTAAGGACTTGCAAAGAATTCGGCCAAACATGAAAGTTACCAAGAATAGAGCCGTGTGATCAAGTCTCAAAAACTGAAGCCCGTTAGCAGAACACACAGTTATCTGCTCTGAAAAGAAACCGAGGACTCGCATCTACACACAGGGTACTACAAAACAGGAGGAACTTATTCCTACTATTGGGTTACACCACCCTTTTTAAACACCCAACAACTGGATTTAATAAAAAGAATAAAAAGGTCAAATCAATAAGGGACGGTGGATCTAGTAGTCAAGTGTGCGTCATGAAAACCACTGAACACTTTAAAGCACCGCTTTTTAAAAACCCGGCATCAAAGAATCGTTTGTTGTGAGGAAGACGGCGTGGGCGTCGCCGATGTTCTGCAGCGACTCAGTGTAGCTCACAGGAAGTAGGCGTGACCCAATGAGATACAGTGGCCTCTCCATGTATTCAGTAGATCACCAGATACATCACTAATCACCAATTCTATGACCCCCGATTGACCCATGGGCAACACATGCATTTTTGCATTCGTTTGCATATTGTATATTTTGCATAGTGTTTGGTCTTTATTATATTTACTTTTTTTTTTTTACTGTATGAAGCACAATCTCAGGAGGCTCATACAGAACCAAGCATTTCACTGCATGAATGTACACATGTACCTTTTATATGTGACAAATAAAACTTGAACATGCCTCTCCCAACAACAACAGAGCTGCTGCTTAACTACAGAACATGCTGCTTAACTACAGAACATACAGAACACGCTGCTTAACTACAGAACATACAGAACACGCTGCTTAACTACAGAACATACAGAACACGCTGCTTAACTACAGAACATACAGAACACGCTGCTTAACTACAGAACATACAGAACACGCTGCTTAACTACAGAACATGCAGAACACGCTGCTTAACTACAGAACACGCTGCTTAACTACAGAACATACAGAACACGCTGCTTAACTACAGAACATACAGAACACGCTGCTTAACTACAGAACATGCAGAACACGCTGCTTAACTACAGAACACGCTGCTTAACTACAGAACATACAGAACACGCTGCTTAACTACAGAACATACAGAACACGCTGCTTAACTACAGAACATACAGAACACGCTGCTTAACTACAGAACATACAGAACACGCTGCTTAACTACAGAACATACAGAACACGCTGCTTAACTACAGAACATACAGAACACGCTGCTTAACTACAGAACATACAGAACACGCTGCTTAACTACAGAACATACAGAACACGCTGCTTAACTACAGAACATACAGAACACGCTGCTTAACTACAGAACATGCTTATCGTCGGCTCTGCCTAACGACCGCGAGTGGGCGTTTTCCTTCTGTTTTTTCCCCACCCTATAACCATGAACACATTGCGCAGTTCGACGCATCATCAAAAAGTCGTCTCTCCAGAGAATCCCTCCTCCCACCCCGTCGGAACAGAGGCTCGTCTCACGGCAGCAGACGGAGCCACTTCAACACGTCCGCACTGTTCTTCCCACAGAGCGAGGAGGCGTCCAGAAGGTTACCCACCCACCGGAGCCCTGGAGACGGGGAATTCAGCTCAATGTTATCTCCCCCATCAGGTAGCAGCCAGCCCACGCATCCTCCCTGACTATCTGGGCCTGTGTGTGTAGTACTGGGGGTTTGGAGAGCATGTGATGAAAGCGTTAGCATTCATCACAAGCCCCTCTTTCTCCGGGGAAACGAGAGGTCCGGAGAAGGTCACCGCTTTACTGACCGAGAGGGGAATCATGGGAAATTGAGAATTTGTATTCATTCAAACTGATGTTTTCGATCAGGTTTACCCAGCCTTGAGTTCAGGGGGTCCCAGCCTTGAGTTCAGGGGGTCTGAGTTCAGGGGGTCTGAGTTCAGGGGGTCCCAGCCTTGAGTTCAGGGGGTCTGAGTTCAGGGGGTCCCAGCCTTGAGTTCAGGGGGTCTGAGTTCAGGGGGTCCCAGCCTTGAGTTCAGGGGGTCTGAGTTCAGGGGGTCCCAGCCTTGAGTTCAGGGGGTCGGAGTTCAGGGGTCCCAGCCTCGAGTTCAGGGGGTCCTTGAGTTCAGAGGGTCTGAGTTCAGGGGTCCCAGCCTTGAGTTCAGGGGGTCCCCTTATGGAGGTTCTCTGATATTAAGACAGTGTTCCAACAAAACCTAGCCAAACTAAATGAATAATAGGCTATATTAAGGAGTTACACAACAGACAATCAAATCTATACTTTACATTTTTTTATATATATATAATTGTCCGTGATGCATACTTTCTTTCCTACACTTTTGTTGCAGAAAACTTACGATGATCACAAAAACTAGAAAATGTTAGGTATATATCCCTAAAACAAATATATCTATTTTAGGTTAGGGTGAAACGTGAGTTATCCACTGAGGTTAAGGTCAGGGTTAAGGTAAGGGGTAGATATATAAACAGTGAGGTTAAGGTCAGGGTTAAGGTAAGGGGTAACAGTGAGGTTAAGGTCAGGGTTAAGGTAAGGGGTAGGTATATAAACTGAGGTTAAGGTCAGGGTTAAGGTAAGGGGTAGGTATATAAACAGTGAGGTTAAGGTCAGGGTTAAGGTAAGGGGTAGGTATATAAACAGTGAGGTTAAGGTCAGGGTTAAGGTAAGGGGTAGGTATATAAACAGTGAGGTTAAGGTCAGGGTTAAGGTAAGGGGTAGGTATATAAACAGTGAGGTTAAGGTCAGGGTTAAGGTAAGGGGTAGGTATATAAACAGTGAGGTTAAGGTCAGGGTTAAGGTAAGGGGTAGGTATATAAACAGTGAGGTTAAGGTCAGGGTTAAGGTAAGGGGTAGGTATATAAACAGTGAGGTTAAGGTCAGGGTTAAGGTAAGGGGCAGGGCTGTACGCTAAGCTTTTTCACTAGGGGCACACTTGCCCCTAAATGAGAAATTTAGGGGCAAAACATTTTTTTTAGGGGCACATTTTTAAATAACAATTTTACCATTATTTATATTGATGTTTTTGATTAAATTTTTTTTTTATTTTATATAATTTTTTTTAATAAAATATATATATTATATAATCATACTTGTAGTTGTATTATCTGCGAGACATCGCCACCACGCAACAAGTCAAAATGCTCGCTATATGCAACCAGCTCCACTGTCTGTGTGTACTCGAGTAGCCTCCAGCTACGGCCAGGATTCCCCGGAGCTGCAGCTGGACCCTATACTGTAGCCTCCAGCTACGGCCAGGATTCTCCGGCGCTGCAGCTGGACCCTATTGACTATATTCAGCGTGCCCTCAGCTCGAATATGCATCGACTCAGTGTTATAAGACATTGATATCAGGAGCTATCTGAACTATTTAGTTTAATGGGACGTTTCGTTTTGAACAGTAAGCTAACACGAGCTATCATGCACTACTAGACTTACTGGAGCATTTGTTGATAGCTATCAGTAGCTAGCCGGCTGGCAGGCTCACCGAGGTCCCAGTGTCCCACTAGAGACTAGTGTTTACAACAGCCACGGGTGCGGGAGGGAGGAGGAGCAGCAGACGCCGCAGCTCTCTCCGTGTGTCTGAGTTCAGTTCAGTTCGGCTCACTATAGGAGGTCGAACGCGTCGAAAATATGAAGCAATACTAACTTTACTTTTCTTCATAGCTAAATCAGACAGTCAGCCAGTCTATCAGAGTGAGTGCTCAGTCGATTGTTCCCGCTGATCATACCTGCTGAGTGCTCACTGCTCAGCTCGCGTGAGTGACGTCATCGCGTCATCACACGCCTTGGATAATTTAGGAGTGAAATGCGAATGCAAGGCTTGAAAGCACAACTCGCAAGCCCGCCCCCAGATAATATTTACCAATCGCAACGGCCAATTAAAGGGGCAATTCGCGACGATATCATCGCAGTGTACAGCCCTGAGGGGTAGGTATATAAACTGAGGTTAAGGTCAGGGTTAAGGTAAGGGGTAGCCGGGTAGGTATATAAACCTTTTAGGTGATAAAACTATGACGAGGTCCAGAGTTGCCGATTGGCCAAACTTGACCAACCACAATGTGGAAAAAACATTGTATTTGACCATATAGGCCTACCCTAAACATTAGGTCAATGTGAACTCACAATATCATGAATTTCAACTGTTGGCGTCATGGGAATATTCCGATATGCATTATGGAGTCGCTTGCCACAAAAAGAAAGGTTGAGAACTAGGGGTGGGAATCGCCAGAGACCTCACGATACGATACTATCGCGATACTTGCGTCACAATACGATAGTATCGCGATACTAAATATATCGCGATACGCTGAGTATTGCGATTTATGAATTTTTTTTAATCAAATTTAATACCTTTTTTCAACTGCAAAGTAAAACTTTGTCAACATGTTTTATCCAATAAAATAAAGTTCAGTCTGTTCATCTCACTTTAATCATTTTTATTGCAGAACATGGTATTTTCTCAAGCAGACACTAGTAAACACTGTAATCTGTGTTGCATGTACTGTACCTGACAAACTGAACTGTTTGTATTACAGTCATATTCCAACTTAACTGAATGCACATGCGTGTGTGTGTGCGTGTGTAGACTACTGTACTACTAATGAATAATTAAATATCGATACTTGGCGTCCCTGTATCGTCCCCCTATTGAGAACGCTGCCACTGCATCAGGCCTACCGTCTACTGCAGTGGTTCCCAAACCTTTTGTTTATGCGTTTACCACTAATTGTTATCAAAGAATTTCCACGGACCACCTTGTATGTAAACAGTAAAAATAAATAAACATTAAAACATATAGTAAAGACCGGAGATGGGACGTGCACACACACACGCTTATAGCAGACTTAATGATTTTAGAATAGTTCAGCTAATGAAGTTAAATCAACTATCCAGTTCATTTTATAGTGTAATTTGGCTACTTGGGAACCACTGGTCTACTGCACCAGCCGGCCGGCCTACTGCCTCCTCCCAGAGCGGCAGGGTGAGCGGGTTGTGACAGAGCGGGTTGTGACAGAGCGGGTTGTGACAGAGCCAAGTCAACATCAACAGCCAGAGAGACTAGTTAATTTTTAACGTGCAGCTGAAAACTCCTGCGAGTCCTGCGTCACTGGCAGCAGTCAACTTCCTCTCGAGCGAGCGAGCAAAACAAAACCCAGTCGGGGTCACACACCTCCCCAAACAACACCTCCACTTCAGATCACATGGAGCAAGTTTCACAAGAATTACAACAAGGGTGAAACCACTGCACACAGCTTCACATCAAGGTGGAGGAAGGGTCATATAAGTAGGGCAGAGATTATTTAGGGGCCACAACAACAATAAAAACAGGTGAATACTGGAAAAAACGGAGCGACGGGGGAAGATACGTGCCTCGAGGGCAAGGATTTTGAATTCGCTTTAACCCTTTCACTGCCGCACTACCAAACGACAACAGGTTGACCTCAGCTGCTCCTTCAGCATCAATAGGGCCCCTATTGTAAAATTGGCCTTTTCCTGTGATTTGAATAGTATTTTTTTTTTTACACAATATGGGGCGGTCTCAAGTAACACTGAGAAATGTTGAAATATGTACATAGTGGAACCCTCCCTATTGAAGCAAGCCGTTCAGAGTTGCAGCCACAATCAACGTAGTTAATAAATGCAGCTTGTTTTTTGTACCTAAAGTCGAACCTAAAATGTGTCTCTGACATGATAACGCAACTAGAGATGTTCCGATACCATTTTTTCCTTCCCGATCCGATTCCGATACCTAAGCTTTGGGTATAGGCCGATACCGATCCGATACCAGTGCATACATAAAAATTTTAAATAAAATAAAATTATTATATAAATTATAAAACTTTATTTTTTTTATATATACAGCTACTGTTTTATATATACTGTTTTTTTTAGTAATAACTATAAAGTAATGGTATTTATTCAACAACAGGTGATTGTATAGATTAGTATTAGTATCAGTAATTGAAAACTATCTCAATGAGTTCACCCACGGAAAGGTTGTTGGCACATTAGTTCCACACGGACATTATTAGTTGCTGCACTTGCTTCCACAAGGCTCCGTTTAAGTAGCAGAGGCTCTGTTGGGATTTTTGCACAATAAATATTCAACATTCTCTTTTGAGACTCCGCCTCAGACTCTTATCATTTGGCACTAAAAGCTAAACATTGTCACTGATATGGCTGTCCGCAACATGTCATTAATTGTGTACGCGAAGTGGTTGATCAGTGACGACGTTAACATGAGCTAGGTTAGCATGAGCTACCGGTAGATGGAAAGACTGTAACGTTACTGGTGAAAATGTGATTTACCTTGGAATACTCCTTTGCCAACTTGCAGGTCTGCAGCCATTATTGCTGGATTATGAATAGCCCCAACTTTAGCCAAGGTAACGTTAAAGCTAAAACTTTAACGTTAGTTAACGCTAGCTTTCGGTTAGCTGTTCAATGCTAATAACACCACCAAGCGAACCCATCAGAGCTCCCCGTCAACAGCGCTCTGTTAAAATGACAAATGGCATTAACACTTTAATTCACGGTCGGTTAAAAACACGTTTGTTTTATAATGCTCACTCAGCAGACTGCAGTGTTGTTGATAAATTACGTCATATGGTATCGGAGCGCAGAATTAGAGGGTACTCGCCGATACCGATACCAGCATTTTAGGCAGTATCGGCGGCATTTCCGATACTGGTATCGGTATCGGAACAACTCTAAACGCAACGTGTAGTTTGACAGTTGCATGATGATCTGCATTTAATTCCACGGTACACCCTCGTGCACCAATGCCAGATGTTCGATAATTATTGTGTTTATGAGATAAAAGTGGCTCGCACAGGTACAGAAACAGCCAGAGGTAAAGAACAGGGCCAAACCTTTTTCACCATCGTCCTGGAACTGCCCTGGAATACAATCCAAGCCATCCCAAAGTGAACGTGCACCGCCCCGAATTTAAAATCTTTGTTTCTCTACATCGTCATCATTATCCAGCTAAAATAAGAACAGCGAAACTAATGATAAGCCAATGTATGTTGTGATTTTATGATATTAAGGCCTGCATGTAATGACTGCATGAGTGTGATGCAGTAAGAAAGCCATGCCTTGTTGATGTACAGTGATCAGTGCAATGTCAAGAACAGCACGACAAGCACTTCTATGTGGCACAGTAGTAATAGGCATTTGATTAACAAGTGCAAATAAAGTACAGTATTTGTATTTATCTCTTATCCAGCTTTAAACAAACCAGAGCCTAAGAGAGAGAGCGAGAGAGCTGCTAAGTGAGTCATTCCCTGGGTAGTTCCATCATCAATCACAGAGCGATCACACAGCGACCAGCGCTCGCATCATCAGCCTGCGCCACAGAGCGATCACACAGCGACCAGCGCTCGCATCATCAGTCTGCGCCACAGAGCGATCACACAGCGACCAGCGCTCGCATCATCAGCCTGCGCCACAGAGCGATCACACAGCGACCAGCGCTCGCATCATCAGCCTGCGCCACAGAGCGATCACACAGCGACCAGCGCTCGCATCATCAGTCTGCGCCACAGAGCGATCACACAGCGACCAGCGCTCGCATCATCAGCCTGCGCCACAGAGCGATCACACGGCGACCAGCGCTCGCATCATCAGCCTGCGCCACAGAGTTCTGTCGTTACAAAATTAGACTGGAAGACAGGGCAATCACACAGCCCTAATCTTTCATGGCTTCAGGTAGAATCGGTTGACAAATACTATCTCATGCATTATCTGGCCAATATCGGGACAGAATTAGTGGCCTGGAGGAACTGATCGCTATTAACGTAGCCATGTTATTAATGCCACAAATGAAGAATTCCCTGTTGCAGATGTAATTCCACAGTATCCCACATGGAACACCATTACTACGGTGTATCACAGTGCATCACAGTAAATAACAGTGTACGGCAGGGTTTTTACGGTCTAGCTACCGTGTGTTTCTGTCAAGGTGGTTTTTGTCAAGGTGGTTTAATAAAAAGCTGTGTGCTGCACAAAACATGGAGTCAGTTTCATCGCCATTCATTGCAACATTAGCGCGGGGGGGGGGGGGGGGGCGTTAATTTTCACAATATCTCCTCTGTACACCACCACAATGGACTTGAAATTACGGGATGGGTTAAGCGCAGAGACGAATCGCATCGGCGATCCTACAAAAAACAATGCGTGTGTGTTCCTGTGTGCTAACCGTGTGCGTGCTAGGGATGGGTACCGAATTCGGTACTTTTGAGGTACCGAACCGAAACACGTCGGTACTACCGAGTATCGAATCAAGTAAAAAAAAAAAAAAAAAAAAAAAATCTTTTCATGTCAACGTTCACACGCACAATATATATGCTTACCTAGGATTTGACTTGATTCAACAACAAAGCAGTCGGAGCAATGACAAGCCGAAAACTGTCGAAATTGTAGTTATTTGAAGTTTGGATTTTTTTTTTACGACTGAGGTAGGTAAATAAAATTTCTTGAGACTAAAGTACCGAAAAAAGGTACCGTTGGGTACCGGTATCGATTCACAGGTACCGGTACCGGTTCAAATGTGAAAGGTACCCATCCCTAGTGCGTGCTAACCGTGTGTGTGCTAACCGCCAACATTGAGGATAATTGCATGCCAATTAAAGACCTCTGAACAGGTCCTGCATTATTATTATTAAACATTATACAACAGTATGAAGGGAAAATAAACGTAATTAAACCTTTTGTTTCATAAATGTTAGGGGTGCACCGATATGAAAATTGGCCACCGATACCGATTGTTCAACTAACACAATCGGCCGATACCGATACTTGTGGCAAAAAATAAGTATTTTTAATTTTTTTTAATTTTTAATTTTTTTAATGAAACTACTGTATATTTGTATGTGTATGTTTGTATTTGTAGGCCTCTTTACTTACTTAAAAAAAGGAAACATCAAGAAATATGTTTATGGTATCACTGATCCCTCTCCCAGTATCGTCTAGCGGCCTGCAGAGGGATACTATTTTCTCAACCAGAGCTTTCAACCAATGCAATGGAACCATTCTGGCGGCCTGCAGCGGGATACTATTCTCTCAACCAGAGCTTTCAACCAATGCAATGGAACCATTTTGATTGACAGTCGATTCGGCCAATTACGCCACACCGCTAGCACCCACCTCCTGCTGTTCTTACCACCAATCGGCAAGCGTTTATTCATTTTCTACTTCGGGGCATGCCGCCATTGATCTGCTTGCGAGAATGCGAGTCAAACTCAGAACTAGGGCTGCAACGATTAGTCGACATAATCGACGACGTCGATTATAAAAAAAATCGTCGACGAGAAATTGTTGCGTCGATTAGTCATTAAAAAAAAAAAAAAAACTTTATTTAATTTTTTTTTTTTTTTTTTTTTTTGTGCACTACCTATCTTTGTGAGAGTGGCTTCTCAGGGTTCCAGACAACATCATAACATGATGATCCCATAGCAAATTTTGGACATTGAAAACATTGTTCCCCTGCAGGAGATGATGATCAGACTAGACACACAATACATTACACACGCACTCCTCTCACTCACACACAGCGATCAGAGTAAGACACACACATACACACTCCTCTCACTCACACACAGCGATCAGAGTAAGACACACACACATACACACTCCTCTCACTCACACACAGCGATCAGAGTAAGACACACACATTCACACTCCTCTCTCTCACACACAGCGATCAGAGTAAGACACACACACATTCACACTCCTCTCACTCACACACAGCGATCAGAGTAAGACACACACACATACACACTCCTCTCACTCACACACAGCGATCAGAGTAAGACACACACATTCACACTCCTCTCTCTCACACACAGCGATCAGAGTAAGACACACACACATTCACACTCCTCTCACTCACACACAGCGATCAGAGTAAGACACACACACATACAGAAATTACACAGTACACACCTCTCACTCACACAGCGATCAGAGTAAGACACACAAATTACACAGTACACACACTCCTCTCACTCACACAGCGATCAGAGTAAGACACACACACATGGACTCCTCTCACACACAGCAAACAAAAGTTATTTAAAGTACACTTCCACTTTAATTTGTATTATTTAATTTATTTATCTTGTTATGAGTGATTGCTGTATTGTTCTTCAAATACATTTTCATTTAAAGTGGCTTAAAGATCCAAATTCAAATGTTTCATGAGTCATTATTTTAATTTGCTATGGGATCATCATGTTATGATGTTGTTGTTTGGTCCTGACAAGAGTCTCAAAGTCTGGGGTGATGGTAGACAAGCAACTCTGAGGTCATGCTCAATGTCCAATCTGTTCCTCTGCTCTGTCTTCAGCTGGACCAGAGCTGAGAAGCCACTTTCACAAAGATAGGTAATTTAAAAAAAAAAAAAAAAAAAAAAAAACATCCTCTTTTTTGTTGTTGTTTACATTGGTTTTCGATTAGTCGACTAATCGAAAAAATAATCGGCAGATTAGTCGACTACCAAATTAGTCATTAGTTGCAGCCCTACTCAGAACCACAACAAGCTAATACGTTAGCTGCCCGGCAGTGCCCGCCGACCAGCGCGCTCCACAGGATGGCCAAACGAGACACAATGATTTTACTGCAACAAATGTTATAATAAAACAAAGCCTTTCTATAAATTTGTCTGGTTGAAAACTTTATTAACAGATTGCAGAATGTGTAGTTGGGTACAGAATGAGCAACGGAATGGAACCGAGCTATGAACGGCTTGCTAGCTATCTTCGGGTAAATACTATGCTGATGTAATTGATCGTGTAACTAACTATATAACGTTAATGCCACAAAACGAATGTTTGTGTCATTTTAACAGCAGACTTTCTTAAATGCCATCCTCCCGACAGAGCGGTGTTGATGGGGAGCTCTGATGGGTTCGCTTGGTTGTGTTATTAGCATTGAACAGCTAACCGAAAGCTAGCGTTAACTAATGTTAAAGGTTTAGCCATAACGTTATGTTGGCTAAAGTTGGGGCTATTTGTAGCAGGGTGGATTATCCCTGCTTCGTGGGAACTGTGGGGTGCGGTCAATAGGTAGCGAGACACAGTAGCACCCTGGCCAGCTGCACCTCCGTCTTTGGGGTCCGGAGCGTCAACTGGAGGCTGGTAGTGGGGGTGAATGAGGCCCAGGGTTTACAAACCTGGTCCGGTACTCTGGTCTTCCTCCCTCTCTCTGGAGTAGTCCGCAGTACTCCCCAACACACCCTCACCCTCCACAGTTGCCCCTTTTCCCTCCCACACCTACTGACCGGATGGTAGAGAAATAACTGGGTTCCCCCCGCAAGCAGTACCCTCCCTTATGTGAGACGACCAGAACCCTTACAATGGAAATGGAAAAGGTAGAATAGCAAGGGGTTACGATTACATATATTACCCGTAGCAAAGGGTTAGGGTTAGGGTTAGAAATAATGAAAGACACACACACAAGACTCCCATCTACATCCTTTACTGTTATTTAAAGACTGGTCAGCTACAAATATTCAATAGCAATGGGTCCACGGAAGGTAGTTCTACTATTACTCAAGTTGTAATTCAATACCTTGCAAACACTTATATTGTACACCCACACAGTATAGACTCAGGTATTGCAGACCCAAAGTTAATAGACCCAGATATTGTAGACTTCAATATACTTGACTCCTTACCCACGTCTGGGCTAGTACCAATAATAATACCTCTTCTTAGGCTTTACTTATATGGCAGCGTTACGTTTACCCCCAAGAGGGGAAGGGTTAAATAGATGGGAAAGTAATATTACACACACATTGTATCACGCTCAAAGAAAAGGAAATAAAACCAAAAGTGTGGGCCCACAACTACCAAAACAAAAGCCCTATGCTAATGCCGGCATGTAATGTTTATGGGGTACCCCTATGCACTGTGGTTAGCAAACACCAGCTTCGCCCGTAGGCTGCGACACACTGTGTAATGTACGATAGGATCCTGGGCGCCGAAGCCCTAATGTTTACTCTACCAAAATGGCGGCCGCGCCGCTCCACCACCGTCCTGGTGGCAAGATGGCGTCGAACACTCGCGCCGCAGGTGCTAGCAGGCGGAGCTATAGCAGAGAGGCAGTGCTGGCTGAGCTGGTGCTGGGCGAACTCTGCTGGTGGTAAAGAACTCCCCGTGTCCTGCAGGCAGCCTGGAGCAGGTGTGCTGCTGCTCTCCGGTGCAGACAGCTGTTGACGCCCGGGCAGACTGCTTGGATGTCCCGTACGTCTCTGGCACGCAGACTATACCGTCACTGTAACTAGGTATAACACGAGCAATGCTACTGTGATCCTTAGCCGCACGCTACCTATACCGCTCACTGTAACTAGGTATAACTCGACTCTTAGTGCCCGACTCTGCACTTAATGTTCATAATATCATAACACTGGTACTGCTAGGATATCGTCTCCACTAGCCAGTACTTCCTATCACCCGTCACTGTTCCACGGGGCACTCCGGCATAAACGTCAGCAACGGGGCTGTCTAGAGCTCCCCCGTTAGACGTGACTTCTCGTGGTCAAGTTCACTGCCGAGAAGAGAACGACTTCCGCTGCACTCCTCCCTTTATCATCTCTCAGCTCTCTCCGCCACTCTCTGCCTGCTACTGCCCCCTGCTGGTCCCGCCTGCCAGTCACACGGGGAGACGCACTGTAAAATATGAATCAATACTGTCATTTATGATCCGTATTCACATGCTCTTGGGACGGGGACGTTTGTGTCATTGTTCGTGTGAATCAATGACACTAGTTAGAATGTCTTTGTGTACAAAAAGGGATATAAACACAGTCAGCAGTTCTGAATAATATACCATATTTTCCAGACTGCTACATTTTCATAATCCAGCAATAATGGCTGCAGACCTGCAAGCAAAGTACAGCAAGTTGGCAAAGGAGTATTCCAACGTAAATCACATTTTCACCAGTAACGTTAGTCTTCTGCCTCCCGGCTATGAACGGACTCGGAGTAATGCCTTGCTGCTATGGGTAATAATAATATGCTGATGTTATTGTCCGTGTAACACTAACTATATAACGTTAATGCCACAAAACGAATGCCTTGTTAATCATAAATAGTAACTGATGCAGTAGCTTGTGTGTGTGTGTGGGGGACGGCGGGCGTTGTGCAGGTAGGTCGCGAGTGAACTTTTTTTTTTTTGCCTTTTGACGCTACACAAATTGATGGTTAGTTATCGGCGACTGCTATCGGCACATTTGAGCTTATCGGCCGATAGGCCGATAGCAGTCAACAAGGCACTTATCGGCCGATACCGATACCCGACCGATATATCGGTGCACCCCTCACATTTATTTTGGTGCAACAAAGAACTTAGGCCTAATGTTATGCTATAACTGAAGGCTATACATTACATGCGTACATTATGAGACCATAATGTTTTTAATCGTCACGGTTAATCACCCTTTTCGAACAGACTAGGTCGTAATTCTGTATTCTGTACAATTCTGTACTTCCACAGAAGTCTTCCAGATGAACGCAGCTGGCCGTGTCCACCAACCAGTTTCTGACCTCTGCAGACGTGCGACTCTCCCCGAGCAGATAAAAACCTTGTCATACGACTTACCCAAACAGGACGTGTCGTCTGAATATAGATTTTTATTTTTGGGGGAAGGTAATTTGAAGCTCTCTTTTTTTAGTGCATCTATTTTCTGAATTTGGTGCTGAATCCACGTGCGAAAAAACTACTGCCAGAACCTGATGTATCTACTGCTAGAGCCTCAGTGTATCCATGTGCTAATGTCCTAAATCTCACAGAAAAGGTCAAACGGCACTTGTTTGTGCTCTGCCACTGACGGGCGGTGCAGGTGGCAGATGGGTGTTTGTGCATCATGTGTGCTACAGTGTGTGCATCTCGCTCAGTCCAGTGCCCACTGCTTGGCTCTGGAATGCTGCTGGAATGCAGGGAAATTCCACCCGGCCAGTGCCGCTCAGAGCCCGTGGCCCCTGTTGGGGTGGGTCACAACCCCAGCAGCATCTCTCTGGCTTCCCCCGCTCTGCTGTGTGTGTGTGGGGGGGGGGGGTCCCCCTCTTCCCTCCTAAGGATCCAGGCCAGCGCGCCCACTGGGCCTCCCGTTCTCACACTTCCTCACCGGCCCGGACCCCCTTCCCTCCTGAAAACATCGTCCCATGTCCCAAGAAAACAGGGAGAAAAGAAGGTAATCCTCGACTTCCCTCAAAGGAACGCTAACCGCGCGTGTGTGTGTGTGTGTGTGTAGGAACTGAACATGTGTGTGTGTGTAGGAACTGAACATGTGTGTGTGTGTAGGAACTGAACATGTGTGTAGGAAGTAGGAACTGAACATGTGTGTGTAGGAAGTAGGAACTGAACATGTGTGTGTAGGAAGTAGGAACTGAACATGTGTGTGTAGGAAGTAGGAACTGAACATGTGTGTAGGAAGTAGGAACTGAACATGTGTGTAGGAAGTAGGAACTGAACAGTGTGTGTAGGAAGTAGGAACTGAACATGTGTGTAGGAAGTAGGAACTGAACATGTGTGTAGGAAGTAGGAACTGAACATGTGTGTAGGAAGTAGGAACTGAACATGTGTGTGTAGGAAGTAGGAACTGAACATGTGTGTAGGAAGTAGGAACTGAACATGTGTGTGTGTGTGTGTGCAGGAACTGAACATCCGTGTGTGTGTGTGTGTGTGTGCAGGAACTGAACATGTGTGTGTGTGTGCAGGAACTGAACGTGTGTGTGTGTGTGTAGGAACTGAACATGTGTGTGTGTGTGTGTGTGTAGGAACTGAACATGTGTGTGTGTGTGTGTGTGCAGGAACTGAACGTGTGTGTGTGTGTGTGTGCAGGAACTGAACGTGTGTGTGTGTGTAGGAACTGAACATGTGTGTGTGTGTAGGAACTGAACGTGTGTGTGTGTGTGTAGGAACTGAACATGTGTGTGTGTGCAGGAACTGAACGTGTGTGTGTGTGTGTAGGAACTGAACATGTGTGTGTGTGCAGGAACTGAACGTGTGTGTGTGTGTGTGTGCAGGAACTGAACGTGTGTGTGTGTGGAGAGACTAACTAAATGGACATCCAAACTCAGCCCTAGCTCTACCAGCAGCAGCCCCCCCCCCCGGCAGTCTTAACCCCCCCCCCCCCCCCCCCCTCAGCATGTCAGTGCAATTGTGTGCAGCGTCCTGACGGGCAGACACTCCATTAATGGCCGAGCAGCCAGAGCACTGGAAGTGGAGCATGGCCTCCGGGGGGGAGGGGAGGGGAGGAGAGGGGGAGGGGGGTCAGAGGGCTCATGAGGCAGGATGGACACTGGTTTAGGGTGGAAGGGGGGGGGGGGGGTGGACTCGATCTCGCCCTCTTCGGCCGAGGCTTTGGACAGAATGCACGTGGCAGAGGCAGGTAAAGGACCCCGGTGGTTCAAACTCCGGCTCAAAGTGGAGAGCGGGGGGGGGGGACCACGCGCAGGAGAGAAACGCATCAAAAAGATATTCTCGGATGATGTGGATTAAGACTGGGATCATTCTTTTGTGCAAGGCAACATCAGGCTCGACTTAAAACTAGGGATGCACCTAATATTCGGCCACCGGAATTTTTCGGCCGAAAATGGCCTTTCGGCCGAAAGAGTTTTTTCACCGAAAATATATCACAGAATGTCAAAGAACAGAAACAACCTGTAACCTAACGCGTGTTGTTGTGATGATGTCATCAAAACGCGGCTTCAGTCATTACATGCGCAACGTGAGCTCTTCAGTCCTGCGTTCTGCAGCCTGTGATAACTCCTCTTGGGACTCGGGAGTCGCGCTGTTTCTATGTAAACTCTGCGCGCAACGCGTCAATAAATGAGTCTTTAACATGCTTTATATCCTCACCATTACTATATGCCCGTCGCGGTTAAAAACCTTTTTGATTAAAGTTAGCGTTAAGCTAGCTAACAAGGCTTCCGGTCCTCTTTCACTCGTCTCTCTTAAAGCTACGTCATCCCCCGCTAATAGTCTCGGGAGATGTAGTAAATACAACAGTCCTTCCATGTAGGCTAGAACGCCGTGAATTATGACAGTCGTTCAAGTTTCTTTATTAGTCGTCATACAAAAATACAGAGTACTTTTATATGAAATGCTTACTGTAGCCACTACAGTAACATCATTAACACTTTGGGTGCCGGGAAACGCTTAAACACGTCATTCCCGGCCATGTTCAAGTTGCTGAAGACGCTTTACAGCGTCTTTAATATCAATATTTCAAAAATCTGGGATCGGATTCATATGTCCCCTCCGCTGGCCTGAGATCCACCAGGAGGACCCACTGAGCTCTCTGGCGGTTCAGGAGCGCCATCTGGTGGCCGATCGGCGCAATCGCTTAACAGGAAGTGCCGTAGAGGTTGTGCTGGACGGCCGTATTACTTCCGGGCACTCGGTACATGTCCCGGGACTCTGGCTCGTCACACTACATAGCGATCGATTGCCATTTAACTCGATAAACAACATGATTTGGACGTATATACCATTATACAAGCTGGAGATGGACCGGGTAAATCTACATCCCATAATGATACAATTTCTACTCTACGATGATCGCCCAATGGCGCGCGGAGACTGGGGTGAGTTTTAGCGTGTAAAGTTACCGTCTTCGATACTAACTGCTATTATCAACATTTGACCCACATTAGATGATTGGTATAACGCTGCCCACGGAATTATAAACGCCCCCTAGCCCATCCGGTCAACATCAGATGACGTGTAGTAACTTCTAGAAGTACGTCTAGTTGGAATTTTTTATATCGCGCTGATTGCCATAAAACTGTATTGCATCATCAATATAATGTATTTGGGGCTATAGATCACGTTCTGGAGAAAGCTGCAGAAAGAGATGAAAACATACTTATACATTAGACCATACTTTACTATGAATATGTGAATGAAAAAGTTTAACGTTGCTACACAATGAACAATACATATAGGACTTTGAATGGGCCCTAATAATGGCAATGTAGCAATAGAATTTAAAAAGTTATAGCCCTGCAAAGAAGGGGACTTTCTCTATAGACAAATAGAGCCGGCAACCTACGGTTGATAATGAATTTAACCCATGGCAGCCAAAGTGTTAAGTCTGCTAGTGCTATAAGCTATTCTCCCTCTCATGTGTGCAGATCTTTATGCAGTTTTAAAGCACATTCGCTTTGTTCTGAATGCACTTTGTTGTAGTTATCCTACAGAGAAAATAAAATGCACTTGACTTGGAATTAATGTACTGTATGCAATGCATTCAGAAGTGCTGAATAAATGTTTTATGGACCCATAATAGTGATTATTTATTATTGAAGTTAAGTTTTGCCATAATCATATATTTTTCCATAATCAGGTAGCTGAACAACATTGGTAAAAAAAATTCTATTCTATGAATCATTTTCGGCCTTTCGGCATTGGGTTTTCGGCCAACTGTTTCCTATTTTCGGTATCGGTTTCGGCCAAGAATTTCCCATTTGGTGCATCCTTGCTTAAAACATTACTTTCCTAACTTAGTGATGTAACAAATTAACACAGATGTAAATGTACTGAATTGTTATTTATTAAAATGTACTAAATATTTTTTTTTAACACATTCGGGGCCAGACCCGAGATATCTCGGGTTAACTCGCTGGTCGCCAAACCCGAGATATCTCGGGTTTTAATCGTTATTTCTTTTATTCGCTATTGCCATTCATAATTCATCGGGGCAGCCTGTGCAGGCTGTTCCGAGTGTGTCTGAGATCGCAGACGGTCAATACCGCCGCCTAACGCCTTGCGGCCGCTATTGCACTCCATTTGAAACGATGTAGTTTGTTTTCTGGGCCGAGCTGAGCCGTGCGGGCGGGGCCAAAATTCTCCGGCAAGACAAGCACTTACAACGATGCATCAACTAGGCTGCCCCCCCCCCCCCCTCGTTCATATGCAATGCCGGATAACGTGGGACGGACTGCCGCGACCAGTACTTGGAATGGCGATCAGATAATTGGATACTTCTTTTTGCATTACATCAGAGACAAGGTAAGGACTATATATTACCAATCTTGTGTTGATCCGATATTTTGATCCCGCGATTGAAGCCTGTCTGTGTGGAATGCGTGTGTGCCGTGTCCCGTTGGTCATCATCACGGCACGGATGGGCGCCCCGCTCTAAACCACATTTCATGCTTGCATGAGGAAGGATAATACCGATAATCTAGCGTTGATTTCAGGATTCGATAATCAGGCGAACAATTACAAAGTGATAACTGGATTTCATTAAGGGCTGTTTTTGCATCTTTTCATGAGATTACTCAGAATCACCCAAACTATACGCATATTCACCACGGTATAAAACGGAAATGTACGGATGAAAAAATTATGTCGACTGGAGGAAACTCACTGACAATCGACAACGTTATTAGATCCATAGCTATAATATTTGATATAGTTTTCAGCACTGCAAACAAGGCATTCTCCTCATTGAACAAAGCACTGGCACGCAACGGCCCAATGCCCATAGCGCCCTCTGGCGTGCAATGTGTTAATTGTCTCCGATACCCAATCTAGCTATTCTAGTCATATCGGGGCCGATATCCAATATCAATATCGGATCGGAGCATCCCTAATTACATTCAAAAAGGTTTTCACTGGAACACGCATCTTTAATAAAAATATTAATCCCTCCAGTGTCGAGGCCTCCGCTGGACTCTGGGATGAACCAACAGTAACACCCACAAGAAACCTTCACCAGGGATCTCTGAGGGTCACAGAACTATTCACATAATCTCTCCAATGACAAGATATTCTCATAAATTAAATCCAAACCTGATGTCTTGTGTTCCAGCTTTGCCAATTTAGCAAACAGAATATCTCCTTTAATTATACTGATGAAACACCAGTGAAGGGGGGTACCCACTAGGGATGGGCATTTAAAAAAGAAATCCAGATAGATTGATCGCATGATGTACTCGAGTAGTGATCGATTACTCGCCGTCTTCTCTCCTCCTACAGCAATTTTTTTTTTTTTTTTTTTTTATCTTTCTTCCCTCCTTTTTCCCGATTTTTCTCCCATCCCCCCCTTCCTGGTTGTTGCGTACTTTCCCCTACTGTTGGTCCGGGAGACCGGAGACTGTCGCATGCTTTCCTCCGACGCATGTGCAGCCTGGGGCAGGCCAACCTGGCCGCGCAGGTTCTCACCGGGGAGAGTGTAGCGTGTGGGAGGCCACACTATCTCTCCTCAGTTCCAACCCTCGCTGAGCAGGCGCCCCGACCGAACTGTAGGGGTCGCTGTCCACAACGCCCAGGACCCACCCTTCAGCTTTCCCACCCCCTGATACAGCCAATTGTATCAGTGTGAGAGGCCAGCCAAGCTGATAGCAACGCCGGGAGCTGGATTCGAACAGGCGAATCCTAGTGTCTCCCGGTGTTGGTGACGAACGTAATCTCCGTGTGCCACCTGCCCCCCCCTCCTACAGCAAGTTGTTGACGCACACACACGCACACTCCCACGCGCCCTCATTGCCCCCCCCCCCCCCCTGGAGCTAACTAACTGTACAAATCGATGTGATTGGCTGAGACTGTATTTTGTATGGTTGGCTGGCTGGCTGTTGTGGATTCGGGTAGCCAGTTCGTAGTGCAGTAGCTGGCTGTTGGCTGAAAGATCGAGTTCTCTCATAGCCGTGAGTAATCAGTCGATTACTCACGCCCACCCCTAGTACCCACTTGATAACCCTAGTGATATGCTGACTCTCGCTGCTTTTGTTGAGCCTTCCCGAGGTGTGGGGGGGGGGGGGGGGGGTGTCCACTTGATAACTCTGGTGATATGTGTATAAAACACCAGTGAAGGGGGGTGTCCACTTGATAACTCTGGTGATATGTGTATAAAACACCAGTGAAGGGGGGTGTCCACTTGATAACTCTGGTGATATGTGTATAAAACACCAGTGAAGGGGGGGGGGGGGGGTCCACTTGATAACTGGTGATATGTGTATAAAACACCAGTGAAGGGGGGGGGGGTCCACTTGATAACTCTGGTGGTATGTGTATAAAACACCAGTGAAGGGGGGGGGGGGGGGGGGTCCACTTGATAACTGGTGATATGTGTATAAAACACCAGTGAAGGGGGGGGGGGTCCACTTGATAACTCTGGTGGTATGTGTATAAAACACCAGTGAAGGGGGGGGGGGGGTGTCCACTTGATAACTCTGGTGATATGTGTATAAAACACCAGTGAAGGGGGGTGTCCACTTGATAACTGGTGATATATGTATAAAACACCAGTGAAGGGGGGGGGGGGGGGGGGGTGTCCACTTGATAACTCTGGTGATATGTGTATAAAACACCAGTGAAGGGGGGTGTCCACTTGATAACTCTGGTGATATGTGTATAAAACACCAGTGAAGGGGGGGGGGGGGGGGTGTCCACTTGATAACTCTAGTGATATGTATAAAACACTAGAGCCATATGGAATCCGCGATCACGGAAGGAATCGCGGAATTGAGCAATAAAAATGGAATCCACTATAAAAAAATTAAATTAAAATTTTTTTTTTTTTACTTTTTTTTTTTTAATGTTGTGGGACTTGTACAGCACTTTGTTCAACTTTGTAAACTGTAAAGTTTAAACCTTTTAAAATCTTAGACAAACAAAACACTTTGCTTTCATGAAATATTGTAAGCCGTCATTTGAGGCTTTATAAAAGCAGCACAATGAACAAAAATCTGTCAGTGCCGAGTCCGACCTCATCTTAAATAACAAACAGCATTGCTTGTTGTAGTTAACAAAGAGAGGCAGAGTTGATTTTGCAAAAATATATATAATTTTTTTTTTTTTATAATTTTTTTTTTTTTCATATTCGAATCCCATGCCCATCGAACGAAGCTTTGAAGCTTCAAAGTATTTAAGACGGCCCTATTAAATAAATGGACTGTTATATCTTATTAAATTGTGGACATTTATTCATTCCCACTTATTAGACACTATTTCTGATGGTAAAATGAGCGTACAAAGCAAAATACAGAATTCTGAAATATTAAAACGGAAAAAACTGAATTTGGAAAAAAATAAAATGGAATTTGGAAAAAAATAAAACGGATTTCATATGGCTCTATAAAACACCAGTGAAGGGGGGTGTCCACTTGATACCCCATTGCTGCACAAATCCGCTTCAAGGCCCTCAACCTGGCATACCGTGCGGCAAAGGGAACCGCTCCCGCCTACCTCCGGTCAATTGTCTCCAACTACACACCCTCAAGACCCCTACGCTCTGCATCTTCTAACTACACACCCTCAAGACCCCTACGCTCTGCATCTTCTAACTACACACCCTCAAGACCCCTACACTCTGCATCTTCTGGCCGCCTCAGACCCCTATCCGAGCTCCGGGAGGGTCATCAAAGAGAAGTCGCCTACTCTCAGTCCTTGCCCCACAATGGTGGAATGAACTACCCACCCCAGTTAGGACAGCCAAAACCCGTCCAATCTTTTGCTGTCGACTAAAGACGCACTTCAACAATGATCTGAAATCAAATTAAAAAAAGATTTAAAAAAAAATCTAACCCTAACTAACCTTACTGTCATGCACTTGTCCTAATAAACTAACCTACACTGTATCAACACTTTGATGAACATTGTTAGTCAGTTGATAGAGTTGTGCCCTTCCTGATGACTTGTCGTACAGAACTTGTAAGTCGCTTTGGATAAAGCATCAGCTAAATGACTAAATGTAAATGTAAAATGTAAATAACTCTGGTGATATGCCGACTCTCGCTGTTTTTTTTTTTTTGCTGGCTCTTACTGCCCATCTACCTGCACGCTGGTGAGAGAAAACTGGTGTTTTGGGGTGTTTTTCAATGTATGTGATGTATAGATTGGGGGGAGATGGTATCAAATCAAATCAAATCAAATCAAATGTATTTGTAAGGGCCGGCAACACACGTTAATCCCCATGGGCCGTACACGTCTTCTTTAAACAAGTCAAGAAGAAACATAACAATAAGTCAAGAACAGAACAAGAACACCATAAGGTCCAACAAATTTAAAATAAATGCAAATAAATGAAAGAATGCAAGCACTCCCAGATATACCCCACGCGAAGGTAAGGAAAAACTCACTAAAACCTAACAATAGGGAAAAATGCTCCACAGGCAGTGTGGAGGAGAGAAACCTTAGAAGGGCCATTCAAGGGGGGATCTCCCTTCTTAGATGTCGGTGATAGTAGTGTTGCAGACTAACAGTTGGTAAGCATGCACTCAAGTGTGTAGTGAAACACAGATGAGTGCATGCAATAGCAACTGAACATTTTGAAGGATTAAAGATATAGCTGATAGCGATAGCAACTGAACATTTTGAAAGATTAAAGATAAGAGCTGATAGCGAATCTATTTGAGGCACAGGGGCGGCGCAAAGAGGGTCGCGTCCTCCCCGTCTTAATCACGGGACATTCAACACTCCGGTCATGGTAGCATCTAAAGGTGCCAGGTCAGAGAGCAGGAGACAGTGGTTCAGAGCGAGCAGGGTGTTAGTGTGAGTACCACAATGAGCAGTTCATATACAAGCTATAACATCCTCATCACAACTGTTTAAAACTGCGCTGTCCTCTCACCTTGAGATTACTTGTTCATGTTTCCACCAATAATAGTATAACAGATCTTTGAAGCAATCACTTGAATATGTGCTCTGTGTTTTGTTGTTCGTTTGTCTTATGTTCCTCGTTTGATGTTGTTTGAACCTGTTTATTATTAATTTTATCTTGTTTTGTGTTTGGTTTTTGTTTGTTTTGTTATGTTTAATACATAATAATTTATGTATTTTGTAAGCTGTGGACCCCCTTGAAAACGAGATGGTTCATCTCAAGGGGTAATTCCAAATAAAGAATTTCAATATATATAAACATTCACTCGAGTGACGCGCGAGACGCGTTATCAAATGGTGAAACCAACGCCTTAAAAGGACAAACAGAGTTAATAAACACTTTGAGCAAAAAAAAAAACATAAAAAGAAACGGGCTCAAAGTCCTCAAAAACCACATAGCTGCGTGCGATAAAGTGAGAGCGGTATGCACATGTAGCCGTGCCATGCTTCGTGGCCTGGCCTTCACCCTATAATTCGTCAAAAAGCGACCGGGCAGGCAGCTGCTGGCATTGTGTTCTGCAAACGGGGTAATCCTGGCATAACTCAAGGAAAAGGACACATTATTATTCATAGACCCTCATGTTCACACATATGTCTTGTGAGTTAGTAGAAACATCACAGCTGGCCTGGTGGGCACAGAGTATATCAATACGCAGCCGTCTTAAGTGGTAAATGGCTGCATTTTTATATAGCAGCTTTTATCCAAAGCGCTTTACAATTTGTTCCTCACATTTTTACCCATTCACTCACACATTCACACACTGGCGGCGGAGGCGACCATGCAAGGTGCCAACCTGCTCACCGGGAGCATATCGGGGTCAAGTGTCTTGCTCAAGGATACTTTTGACGCGCTGCCCCGGGGGAGGAGTGGGAATCGAACAGGGAACTGCTCTACCTCCCGACCCGTGCCACTGTCGCCCCCAGGTCTAGACGAGGACCGGAGAACGTTCACTACACCCAGAGGTGATCTGGGTGCCTGGGAGGCCACATGGCATGGGGGGGGGGGGGGCGTTTATAGTTTTGTGTTAACTGTCTGTACGTGACAGTCACTTAAGTCTCATACATATTGGATGAGCTAGTGGCTAGTCTCTCCGGGACTGTCCCCGAGAGAGAGAGAGAGAGAGAGAGAGAGAGCCCTTGCCGTGACCGTCCTCCTGCACATCAGGATGCAAGCCGACAGGAGGAAAACAATCCCCCCTCCTCCTCCCGAAAAGAAAATGTCAAAACACAGAAAAGACCTAGGACCCGTGGATGGTGGCTTGTCATTAGGGTTGGGCATCGTTTGGATTTGAATGATTTGAATGATGATTTATTTTTTTATCTTTTATTTTCTTCATACTATTCACATTGTCAGTTGACTTGATACAGTTTAATTTGGTTGCTGTACTGTAACTAGGGTATTAATTAACAAAGTAAAAAAAACGGTATTAGAACCGGTTCTCAGTGCCCAACCCTACTTGTCATAGGGCATCACCTGACACCCCCTGAACCCCTAAATCATCCTCTCTCACCCTCCTCTCTTCATCTTTCCTACTAGTCTCTCTCTCTCTTCTATCCTTCCTCCTAGTCTCTCTCTCCTTCCTCCTAGTCTCCCTCCCTCTCTTCCATTCTTCCTCCCTTAGTCCCTTTCCCTCTCTTCCATCCTTCCTCCTAGTCTCTCTCTCCTTCCTCCCTTAGTCCCTCTCCCTCTCTTCCATCCTTCCTACCTAGTCTCTCTCCCTCTCTTCCTCCCTCCCTCTCTTCCATCCTTCCTCCCTAGTCTCTCTCTCTCTCTCTGCACAGGGTTGGAGTGGCCCGACGGAGTCACATCATGTGAGAGAGCTACTCGATTCATGGGAGAGAAACTGGGCCAAATCTGCAGAATCACATGCATGGCCTCTCTCCTAGCACCACTGTGAGGGAGGTAGAGAGAGGGAGGGAGGGAGGGAGGGAGGGAGGAAGAGAGAGGGAGGGAGGAAGAGAGAGGGAGGGAGAGAGAGCGAGAGCAGGCGATATGCAGAGTTGGCAAATGTGGCCAAGTCCTGTCCAGGTCCCCACGCCTGTTGGCCCGGGTAGTGCAGTAGAAACCGGTTGGCCCGGCTAGTGCAGTAGAAAGTGGACCAGGGCTACTGCTGCTAGCTGGTGCTTCCATGCCTGTCGACACCCTGGTGCTCAGATCACATTACCCCCCCGGCTGACTGGAGGAAAATATCACTTGCAAAATATCAGTCGAACAAAAGGCTTTTCAACGTCAGCAGTCGAAAGGGCCGCTTTGGCAAAGAGTGTTTGTTCAGAGGAAGGAGATCAAAAACCAAGCCAAGAAAAAAAACACTTGGAAGTTTCAAAACGGCATGGACACTCTTTCAAACAGTGACCAATCAGACTCATTCGAACCGGTCCCACCTGATGATCTCTCTCAGACTCATTCAAACCGGCCCCATCATGTAGTTGAAGAGAAGTGTCACCCGTGACTAGGGATGGGTACCGACCGAATCCGGTACTTTTAAGGGTACCAACCGAATCACGTCGGTACTACAGAGTACCGATTCACGTGAGATCCACCGGTGCCACATTTCGGTATATATATATATTTTTTTTGTTGTTGACGTCAACATTTCGTTTACCGCGAAACAAAACCTATGAAGTGTGCCGCACGTTCACGCACACAAAACACAATACACGCTTACCTAGGATTTGACTTGATTCAACAACAAAGCAGTCGGGGCAATGGCAAGCCGAAAACGGTCGCAAGTGTGGCTGGTTACACTTTACAAAGCTAGATGCAGACAACGCACGCTGCAATATTATATATATATATATATATATATATATATATATATATATATATATATATATATATTAACAAATTGTTCTAAATAAATAATAAATAATTTGAATTTTTTTACAACTGAGATTACATTTTAGAGACTAAACTTTAAAGTACAGAAAAAAGGTACCGTTGGGTACCGGTATCGATTCACAGGTACCGGTACCGGTTCAAATGTGAACGGTACCCAAACCTACCCGTGACGCCGTCAAAGGCGAGATACTCAAGGAGGAGGAAATGGGGACCAAAAGGCTGCATTCAGTCGCTTCACAAGCAGTGTTTCCAGCGAGCGGCTCGAGGAAAACATGGTTAAAAAAATATTAAATAAAAAAGACCCCCGAAAGCACTAGGGCTGACCTTCGAATTTTTTTTGGGAATTCTAAGCTTCGGGGCCAAGATTCGAGATAAAAAAAAAATGTATAAATATATATATATATTTGTTTATGTTGTGGGACTTGTACAGCACTTTGTTCAACTTTGCCAGTGCTGTAAAGTTTAAACCTTTTAAAATCTTAGACAAACAAAACACTTTGCTTTCATGAAATATTGTAAGCCGTCATTTGAGGCTTTATAAAAGCAGCACAATGAACACAAATCCGTCAGTGCCGAGTCCGACTTCATCCTAAATAACAAACAGCATTGCTTGTTGTAGTTAACAAAGAGAGGCAGAGTTGTTTGCAATTTTTTTTTAATTTAATTTCTTTTATTATTCAAATTGAATTTTCATATTCGAATCCCATGCCCATCGAACGAAGCTTCGAAGCTTCGAAGTATTTAAGACAGCCCTAGAAAGCACAAAGCAAGACAAAAGGAGAACAACTGTTGAGCAGTGACCCGGGGGAGCGTGCAAGGGCCAACAAGGCAGCTGCCCGGATGAACGTGCGGTGGAAGAAAGGCGTGGCAAGCTAAGTAAACAAGCTCTGAGTGCTTCGAAAAACAAAAAAAAAACAGCTCGGTAGCTGTAGCTAATGGGAGGGCCTGGCCCGGCTAACGGGTCGGTCCGAGGAGGCCTGCCCGGGCCCCGGCTCCCTGTGAGGGCCCTCCAGTCAGCGCAGGGCTTAAGCAGAGGCAAGGGGGATCCTCCTTGTTACATTACAATACTGGGGGAGGGGGGGGGGGGGCTCCGTATCAGGAGAGGCCCCACAATGTATGCCTTTGTCCAGGACCACTCTGCAGGCTACCCCCATATGGACATACGTGGGGGCATATGCCTCCAAGAAGGACCAATCAATTGGCTCCGATACGTCATGTTTGCGAGCGGATCACCCGTAGTGAAAGCCCACAGGGGCGAAGAAACAAGACGGAAGCAACAATCCCATCTTTCTCTCCCTCTCTCTCTCGCGACTCGTACTCTCAAATCTGCAGGTTTATATTACTGTAGAGATACTGTGGCCTAGAAGTGATACAAGACCCTCTGTGCACTGAACACACACACGCAGCAGCGAGAGCTATTCTGAATCTATTGGCTTAAGATGAGACTCGACACGCTGCCTCTATAGAGCGACCATGTGTTGAAGAAGGAGGACCTTCCCGCCCACACAGTGTGTTCACCTCGTCGTCCTCTCACAGGACAGTTGTCGCCCCCCCCCCAACTGTCCTATGTCCAGGATGCCCCCCCCCGTTCTCAGCATGCGTGCCCCGCCGGGACTTCAGACAAAACGGAGGAGACGGCGAGATAACAAACAATAGCCAATATTCCTCTTTCCCACGCTTTCGAAAAGGTTTACCTCGAGAATTCAGACTTACCATGTAAAGTCAATAATAGCAGCGACTCAAAGACCGTATTAAAGGATAACTCCACTTTTTTTTAAAAATTAGCTTATTTAACATCTTCCCTGGAGTTAGACAAGAAGATGCATACCTTTTTTGTCTCTGTGCGTGCATTTTAGCTTTGGGAATAGACGCTCCGTTAGCATAGCTTAGCTTCATCACTGGAAGTGGGGGAGGACAGTAGCCTTACAGTGCCTTACAGTGTATTGCAAGGTCTGACATTGACCAAACTTGATATGCATGACATTGGTGGGCTCTAGGTCAACTCCTGAAAAGGGGGTCAATGTCAGACCTTGCAATCAAAAGTTAGGGGCGCACTGAAATTATGGCAAGGGTTATTAGCCCCCTAACTTTTGATTGCAAAGTCTGACATTGACCCCCTTTTCAGGAGTTGACCTAGAGCCCACCAAGGTCATGCATATCAAGTTTGGTCAATGTCAGACCTTGCAATACACTGTAAGGCACTGTAAGGCTACTGTCCTCCCCCACTTCCAGTGATGAAGCTAAGCTATGCTAACGGAGCGTCTATTCCCAAAGCTAAAATGCACGCACAGAGACAAAAAAGGTATGCATCTTCTTGTCTAACTCCAGGGAAGATGTTAAATAAGCTAATTTAAAAAAAAAGTGGAGTTATCCTTTAAGTCGCGCCACAGTGCGATACTCGAGGGCCGCTGTCCTCAACACGCCGGGCTTCAGCTGCACACAGTGCGTTAACAAACATCCAGCGACAGGCGTTCCAGTGAAATATTAACAGCGTCCCATTAAGCGCTCGGCAGCGCAAGTAGCAGCACCTGTCGATATTTAGGCGTCCTTGACACCGGGTTTAATATAATAGAGACCGCGGGCCGGGCATTCCTCACGGGGGGGGGGGGGGGGGGGGGGGGCTTCTCGCTTCAACGACCCTTATCGGCCAAACAAAACAAACCCATCGATGCTCGCGGGGGGCATCCTACTTGAACTCTGGAGTAGAGCATGTGTAGCCTCATGGTGATAGATTGCAGAGCCTGGCGATATGTGTGCACTAGTGCCGTGCCACTTTGCCCCCCCCCCGTGAATGTGTGTGTCATGTGTGTATGAGAGAGAGAGAGAGAGAGAGAGAGAGAGAGAGCGAGCGCTGTGTGTCCGTCTGCTGAGGGCCTGCAGGAGAGACCCAGTTGTTTTAACTGGTAATCTGGCCCTGATTAGCCAGGGAGCCATGTGTTTACTTTTCACATGTAATCTCCAGCTTGCCTCGTCCTGCTGCAAACTAAACAGAATCTGGGAGGGAGGGGGGACCCCTAGGCCTGCCGATACGCCTAATGGGGATGGAAATATCCGGGCCTTTTGTTGCCAGACTCTGAGCTCTGAGCGTTGAGCTAACCCCGGGCTTTAAACAGCCTGGTTCTGGTGACCGAGGGGGAGGCCCATGCCGGCTGGTTTAGACAAAACAGTCAGACTCCACCACCGGCGACTCCACCCCGGCAGGCAGGCAGGCAGGAGCCCGGCGCTCCCACAGTGTCCGGCTCAGTGAGGCTACGAGGGGCTGGCTGGGCCACAGAGACAGGCCTACCTAGCACCAACACCACCGGGTCCGGTCCACTGCAGCAGCAGCAGCAGCTCCCACCCTCTGGAACTCCCTCCCCGCAGAACTCCGCAACACCCCAACTCTGGACTCATGCAAAAAAACTGCTCAAAACCCACGTCTACAACTAAGCCTTTAACCCCTAATTTCTCACTTTGTATGTTGCGTCTGTCCACTATGTGTGTTACTTTCGTTATCCCCCCCCCCCCCTATGTAAAGCGAACTTGGGTCTTCTGAAAGGCGCTATATAAAACGAAGTTATTATTATTGCAACATCGAAGGCCATCAGCGAAGAGCACCGATGTTGTCAGAATGGAGAGATCCGCACCCGAAAAAAAAACATAGCAGAGGTAGCCTATATAAATACAACCGGACATCTCATATCATCTCAAAGCCTAGAGATGTCGTGGATTCGGGGGGCGCCTGGATATTCCATTTGAGTTTACCACCGATTCATAGAACGTAGGATGAATCCGTTTTTTTTAGAAGAGCGTTTTTTAGTTGTACCCGCGTGTCGAGCGTGAAGACATTTACACTGTGTATGTTTTCTGGGGGGGGGGCACAATAGTATGTGTCCCACCTCTTAACACTATGGGTGCCGGCCAGAAATCCGGAAAATGACTGTGGATTGCCAGCGCTATTTGTCTATGGAGAAATTCCCCTTCTTTGCAGGGCTATAACTTTTTAAATTCTATTGCTACATTGCCATTATTAGGGCCCATTCAAAGTCCTATATGTATTGTTCATTGTGTAGCAACGTTAAACTTTTTCATTCACATATTCATAGTAAAGTATGGTCTAATGTATAAGTATGTTTTCATCTCTTTCTGCAGCTTTCTCCAGAATGTGATATATAGCCCCAAATGCATTATATTGATGATGAAATACAGTTTGATGGCAATCGGGGCAATATAAAAAATTTCAATTGGACGTACTTCTAGAATGATCTACATTTGATCTGATGATGACCGGATGGGCGGGGGATCGTTTATAATTCCGTGGGCAGCGTTATATCATTCATCTAGTGTGGGTGATATGTTCATAACAGTTTATATGGAATACGATCAAAAATAATGCTGAATCTTACCGTATCCTCCTCGCGCCGTTGGGCGATGAGCGTGGAACAGTCATTTACCTATTATGGTATGTAGAAATATCGGGTCCATTTCCAGCTTGTATAATAGTATATATGTCCAAATCATGTTGTTTATCGAGTTATTGGCAATCGATCGTAATGTATTGTGTCGAGATCGAGTCCCGGGAGCCAAACCGAGTGCCCGGAAGTAATATGGCCGACCAGCACAACCTCCATAGCACTTCCTGTTTGGCGATTGCGCCGATCGGCCACCAGATGGCGCTCCTGAACCGCCAGAGAGCTCAGTGGGTCCTCCCGGTGGATCTCAGGCCAGCGGAGGGGAAATATGAATCCGATCGCAGATTTTTGAAATATTGATATAAGGACGCTGTACAGCGTCCTCCGGCAACTTGAGCATGGCCGGGAATGACGCTGTACAGCGTTTCCCGGCAGTCAAAGTGTTAAATCATATACCAATTACCACAAATAGCATTAGGCCGTTCTCAGGAGGACGTGGAGAGCGGTGGCTTCTGACCCCATGTGAAGAATTAGATTCGAGAGCATTCCAGGCCCCGGTCTGCCTAGCAACAGAGCATTCCAGGCCCCGGTCTGCCTAGCAACAGAGCATTCCAGGCCCCGGTCTGCCTAGCAACAGAGCATTCCAGGCCCCGGTCTGCCTAGCAACAGAGCATTCCAGGCCCCGGTCGGCCTAGCAACAGAGCATTTCAGATTCAGTCTCTGGCAACCCGGGGCAAACTGCTTGTTACTAAACATTGCCGTGTTACCTTCCTAAAAGCTTTATATTTACCGAGTCTTAAACCTTTGCCCGGTTTTATGGTATGGGAAGAAAAGGCGAGAGCTGCGCCTCAACAAAAGTCCCCTCCCCCCCACCCCCCCCGACTATATGTTAGTGGGAATAGAGGAGCTATAGGTGTAGAAAACCAGCCATGGCAGTGACTGTTGAAAAGAACTGTTGATTCTACAATGTTAGCCTGTATCAGAAAGAGACGCAGTCAAATCTACAAGACTGGGAGCACAGAATATCCATGAAAGAAACCCAGTGGGGAAAAATAAGTTTCAAATCGGGATGCGTTTTGCAGACTAGTAAAAAAAAAAAAAAAACGGCGTAATCCCTAATCTAACTAGAACATAGTGAAATGTGCCTGGCGCCAGCCAAGAGCATAATAAAAATGTGACTTTTTCTAATGTTGGTGGCCAAGGTCAGGGGTCAGGGGTGGGAACAGAGAGGCGTGGTCAAACAACAAGATCAAAAGCGCACAATGCACCTACTCAGCCCCGCCCACCATAACCATGTGACCCCCCCTGGGCGAGAGGTTAGCCAATAGCCAATCACCTTGACTTCCCTCAAACGCTCGAATCCCCCCCCCCCCCCCCGAGAGCCAAAGTGTCGCATTTCACACTCAAACGCCACAACTCCGACGCTGCCTTGCACACTGGCCGGCAGGCACGTAGGAGGGCGCTGGAACTACTCTGCTGTGGTCAACAAAAGTCAATTATTAAATTTTTTATTTCTTTTTTATCTACTTTTTATCCCATTTTCAATTTTTCTCCCTTCCCCAATTTCGTATCGTCCAATTCTACCCTCCCCTGTCTCGAACGCTGTTAGGCCATGCCTCCCACAGGCCGGCTGCAATGTGGACGAAGCCTTGCATCACGTGTCCCCTCCGGTACACGAGGAGGCAGCCGTCGCATCTTTTCACCTGCACAGCTAGGCCTGCCGCGATAAGCAATAAATCGATTAATTGCCGCGATAATTAAAATGAATGCAATGATTTTGACGGGCGCGATTAATTGCTATTTGCGCGTTTGTTTTAATGAGGCGGACCCAGTGCCCCTTGTCAGTCACTGTCCGTGTTGGGAGGCGGGCCGCTGGCTTTACTACAGAGCACAGCACAGGAGCTCCGTGGGGCTAACGTTACCCCTCATTGTGTCTATTCTACTAGCATTAACGTTACTCATACAAACAGAGTAAACACAGTTTTCAATCAATCAATCAATAACAACATTAACGAGACCCTCGTTGTGTCTATTCTGCTAACGCTAACGTTACCTCTCATTGTGTCTATTCTACAAGCGTTAACGTTAGCTAGGCTGTCTATGCTAACGTTAACGAGCATTAGGCTAACAAGCTGTAACGTTACCAGTCGCGTCTATTTGCTAACGTTAGCATTAGGTAATAACCGGTTTAAAATGGATGGTGATTACCTCACGTTGTGTCTATTCTACTAGCATTAACGTTACTCATACAAACAATCAATAGCGAGTTATATTGATCACGCTATGTACGATAGCCATGCTAAAACGCTAGCACAACATTAGCACCTAACCTAACAACAAGCCTCAACAAGTCAGCGATCTTTTTGCGAGACTAAACTCTCCGCTCTGTGGCAAATTGTGTTGATGTCGGTTTTGTTTAATCAATAAATGAGGCAGAATACACAGTGACTGTATCCTTTGTTTATTGCACTTGTGCCTGCTGCAAACATAATGATTATGAAATCCTAGAGACGCGTCTCTATTCAGTGGTCTGCAGTGTTTCACGTGACTTTTCTGGTACCCAAAAAGTACCTGATAATCACAACAATACTTCCGGTCCGGTCGGTGGGCTTCAAAATAAAAGTCTTAAACACCGGAAAAGACGGAGCGGTGGGCTTCAAAATAAAAGTTTTGGGAAATAAATTTCTCCAAAAAAAAATTCTCTAACCGGTCGCAATAATATCGCTTATCGCGATATTTTCGGGGGCAATTAATCGCCCAGCAAAATGTGTTATCGTGGCAGGCCTATGCACAGCACAATCTCTCAGCGGCGAGGGAGGGACACGCCGCCCCCGTTGCTTCCTGATTCTGCTGCGCAGGCGCACCAACCGACCTGTAGCAGTCGCTGTCCACAACGTCCGATCCCCACCCATCAGCTTTCCACCCCTAACACTGCCAATTGTGTTAGTATGAACGACCAGCCAAGCTGGTAGCAATGCCGAGAGCTGGGCTCGAACCCAGCATCTCCTGCATTAGTGGCGAGCGCCTTGCCCACTGCGCCACTTAGCCGCCCCTAACGATTATTAATTTCAATATAGGATATTCGTTGACAGCCCTACAAGTACAATTAGTTACTGCACACTACATCACCCCTGAGTGGAACATGGAAAGCCAAACTTTCCCCCACCGTACCGAAAACCCTGCACCGAACCGTAACTTCAAAACCGAGGTACGTACCGAACCGTGGTTTTTGTGTACCGTTACACTCCTAATCGGAATTAGTAAAGTTGTGACCGATATCCGATCCACAGACAACCTCGTCCGCTATAGCTGTTCTCGACGTTGCATCACATCTGTGTGTGACTACACTTTGGGTGAGGGGGGGGGGGCCTGTAGATCAAACTTTTAGAAAGCGATGACATCGTTATCGCCCCGGGGGACCCGGACTCATGCAGGCTTTCCCTTAACCCTTTGAGTCATGGAGGGGTTCCAGATGTTTTTAAAAGACTATGGCAGAAAAACAGACGCACCCTCGCAGCAGTCGTCCATCGACTCTGTGCCTGTTCTTGAGTTGCCGTGACGCACTGCAAAGAGATGAGTGAGAGGATACCGCACAACATGAATGAAATAATGCCCCCCCCCCCACCGGGAGCTAAAACCAAAAGAAGAGCCCGTCTTGGAAAATATTATTATGTCCATATAGCTCTGTGTTAAATACATATTCTCTGTACGGCCTTGAATATAGTTTAACTAGTATACAGCTCAGACACTAGGGCGGCAGTCTGACAGTGTTTCTTAAAACAACAACCAAAAGGGCCAGGAGATATGACATTTGGCCGCGTCTCCAGTTCTTGTGTGAGACAGAACAAAGCCCCCTAGACTAATCTTTTGTTTTCATTTTCTCACTACTAGGGCATTTTTGTTTACCTTTCTTGTCAGATCTGTTATTAATGTCATCTTTTGACGTCATGTCAACTTTGTACTTAAAATGGTAAGTCTGACCAGAGCTCTTTGTCACTTTCTGGTCAGACGCTTGTGTGTCTGATTATAAACTGATCATACTATTTCTGTGGCCATAGAAACAGATAACAAACGGTTTTATTTTTATACAATTTGACTCATTTGAATTTCTAACAGTTCACCGTCGTCATGGCTGATTTAAATATTCCACAACAAACCGATGATCTAAACATCTTCCCAACAAAAAGGTCCACATCTAAGAGTTGAGCTGAATTGTGTTTTTTGGAAACCCTATCTGAAGGCTACGTCATAGACGTTAAATGCGAGAGATGAAATTACTATCGGCGCATGCATACACTCAATTGTGGCTCACAGGGGATGCACAAAGAGTTTTTTTTTTAACGTTTCTATTTCTGGCTCAGAAGATGTGTGATTACTGGGAGGGGTGCTCTCCAAAGGAAGTGTGCCGGCAGAAACTACCTCTCGATACGATAACGCATCCGATAACGACTTAGTTTACCTAGAAGAAGAACGGCCCGATACATTCTGGAGCGTGTTGAAGAGGACGGTCAATTTAGTAGTCAACGACCAAAACAGTATGAGGAATTGAAAACGAAAGTATATTCATATAAAAATGCAGCACCGTTGATAAGTATATACTACTACTAGGCCACATTATTTCCCCAGAGAGGCTTATCTTTGGTATCGGACCAGTCGGCCGACCGTAAAGCAGTTCCTGCCACATCCGCTGTGAACGCAAACACAACTTAATGGTGGGGCTGTGGCAGGGTTAGAAATTTAAAAATAAAATTCCAGGGCTTTTTTTGCCCCCCTTAATTGATTTTCGGGGGCTTTTTTTGTATTTCGGGGGCACCGAATGAAAATTTACATAAAGATTATAAAACATTGTCGACACTTTTTTTTACAGTCTTCGTCCCTATGTTTGATAACGTAATGTTAATGTCTCCATATATAGGGCTCTACGCTAACGTTTTTCCCAAGGAGCACATGTGCTCCTAAATACAATTTAAATAAATAAAATCTAAATAAAAATTTTGGAGCATACAAAGAAAGCACAGTGAAAATTGTTCAAGTAACAGAGTTTATTAACAAACTATTTATTACATGCATATTATACTGTGCGTGTGCATACTAGGGATGGGCGTGAGTAATCGTTACTCGTAGCTATGAGAAACACCGGGGGGGGGGGAAATCAAAATTATTAATAATTTTTATGAATATTTTTTATAAAGAAGATTTTACATTATTTTTTCACATGTATGTGTAAGATTATAACTGTTTGTTGGTTTCCTTAAACATATATACGTGAATCAACAAAAATAAGTAAAACAAAAAAATATATATATATATAATTTTTATTTTTTAACGTTTTTTCCCCTTTGAGTAATACACGATCACTCGAGTATAGCATGCGATCAATCGATCGGGATATTTCTTTAAAATGCCCATCCCTAGTGCATACTAAGGGCTAAACATCTGTGCAAAGTGTCTGGGGCTTTTCTTGCCCACATTAAACTGATTTTCGAGGGCATTTGGTAAATTTTCAAGGGCATTTTGCCCAAGCCCCCCATAATTTCGAACCCTGAGCTGTGGGCAGGGAGCACCCTGTTGGCCACAGACCAGCTTCTCCTTTTCCAAAAGGAAAACTTCTGTCCTTTTCAAAGGAAAGTAAAAGCACAAGAGTCAGGTTTCACCCCCACCGGCCCGCTTGGAGCCCCCCCCCCCCCCCCCCCCGGGTCAGTGGAGAGCCCCCCGACACCGCTTGGAGAGCTGCCCCCTGGCCCGCTTGGAGCCCCCCCCGGGTCAGTGGAGAGCCCCCCGACACCGCTTGGAGAGCTGCCCCCTGGCCCGCTTGGAGCCCCCCCCGGGTCAGTGGAGAGCCCCCCGACACCGCTTGGAGAGCTGCCCCCGGAGGGTTGTGTCCGGCTCCACTGTAAACGACTGACCCGAGCGGTGCGGAGAGAGAGAGAGAGAGAGAGAGAGAGAAGGTTCAGTGCCTTCCGATGACCCGAGAGAGCTGGGAAAACACGAGAGTTGAGACCCACTGGTGAAGCAACACCGTCTGGGTTGGTGACGTGCCGAGGAGGATGTGGAGGGGCAGCTCTGGCCCTGGGCTGTGCAAGCGATACACTGGCTTCAATGCTCCATTAGTCCTCGACTTCACAATGCGGACAGGATATGCATCTCTCTCACACACACACACACTAAATACTGTAAGATAGGCCTCAGTGGAGCCATGGGTGTCAGGGCATTATTATCCTATTGTGTGTAATATTCCATGACACTACATTCATTTTAGATATCTTTTTGATTTGTTCTTGTTTTACAGCACAAACATAGGCTCCTTGTGAGACCTAGGTGTCTCAATAAAAAGCTCTTCCGGATCCACTCTTGCCCCCGAAGGGAGTCTAGTACGCACAGACAAGTCTAGTAAGCGGAAAAAACGCGAGTTCAAAGGAAACTGCTGATCTTAACGTGTCAGCCGTCAGTGTAGATAAGAGAGGGAAGTCTTTGGGAGGAAAACACAGATGTTTGAATTGTTCAGCTCGTTTGAGAACCATGTCATTTCAGCCGGGAGGAGACGGGTGACTCAGAAGGGCTTCTTTTCATCTCTCAACAGTGTGGCCTTAACAGTCAACACAGGCGGTCAGAATGAAATACTGCAGCACTTAGGGGCCAGGTGGCGACGCCTCCTTCTTCAAATATCTCCCAACACCTGCTTCTACCTGTGAAGGTTGTTTCGGGGGGGGGGGGGGGGGGGGGGCTGAAAACAACTGGCTATGAATAACTGCGGAGTGACGCCCTTTGATTTTCCTTGGGGGCAACGCGTCGGTAAGTGACTCCGTTTGCTGACGCAAAAAAACAGGAGTTTGCTTTGTCTGATTCGAAGAGTCCCAAAGCAACTTCACAAGTAGGTTGGTGCCTTGAGCGCACACCCCGTGTCCGTCCCCATCGTCAGGGGTGTGAAGTACTTACACTTTTACTCCTTTTTTTTTTATCAATCTTTTTTTTCGACTTTCTGTATTTTTCTCCCATCCCAATTTAGTCGTTATGCCAATTCCCTTCCTGGTCGTTGCACGCATTGCCCCACTGTCGGCCTAGGGAGGGTGAAGACTACCACATGCCACCTCCGAAACATGTGGAGTCAGCCAGCCGCTTCTTTTCACCTGACAGCGAGGAGTCTCACTGGGGGAGCGTAACGCATGCGGAGGTTCCCGCTATTTCCCCCCGATCCCCTCCCTGCTGAACAGGTGCCCCGACCGACCAGTAAGAGTCACCGTTTACAACGACCAGGACACACATAACCCGCCGGCTTCCCACCCGCTAACACTGCCAATTGTGTTAGTAGGTACCGCTGACAGCTGGATTCGAACCCAGAGTCTCTGCGGTGGTAGACGAGTGCATTCTCCACTGCGCTACCCAGCCGCGCCCCACTTTTTACTCCTAACATTTAAAATGCAGACCTACAAAGGACAAAGTACAAATCTCACATTTGCAACCATTTTGATTAGTATATTTGTTTCTCTGGCCGAACTAACGTTAACGCTATTAATCCTGCGGCTGCACTATTTAAAAACAGCCAATCAAATCCCCATCAATGGAAAATTAACCCGCCCATACCCATGCTGATTGGTCCTTGTGCAAAGACTAGAAAGTGGGGATTTTTGATTAAACACCTGCTATCAGAAGAATAGACAGTCAGAGTGACAAGCTACAGAAGATGGCCCCAAACGATGGTACGAGTGATGAAGAGGACGAAACGGAACATTTCATTGACCCGAAAAAAATTTATAAAATTTGTTTTTACTTTAACTTTTTAGAACTTAAGTAAGTACATTTAAAAGTAGAAACTGGGCGGCCGGGTAGCGCAGCAGACTAAGCGTCTGTCTACCACCACCGAGACAGTGGGATCGAATCCAGCTGTGGTGCTTCCGGGTTGGCCGACCGTCCATACTAACACAATTGGCAGTGTTAGCGGGTAGGAAACCCGGCGAGGGTGGGTCCTGGTCGTTGTAAACAGCGGCTCCTACAGTTCGGTCGGGGCGCCTGCACAGCAAGGGAAGGATCTAGGAAAGGTGTGACCTTCCACACGTTACACTCTCCCAGTGAGAGTCCGCGCTGCCAGGTGAAAAGAAGCGGTGGGCTGGGTACACATGTGTCGGAGGAAGCATGTAGTCTCCGCCCTCCCGGACCGACGGTAGGGGGTAGAGTGCGCAACGAGCAGGAAGGGGGATTGGGAATTGGCATAACGACTAATATTGGGATGGGAGAAAAATCGGAAAAAAGAAAGGAGGAAAAAGATAATTTAAAAATTTAAAAAAGTTGAAACTTTGACGTTTACTCAAGTGTGTTTTTAGCCAGATACTGACTTTTACTTGAGTAGGATTTAGAGACGGTACCCATACTTTCACTTAAGTATAATTTCTGGGTACTTCTTACACCCCTGCCCATCGCGTGTCTTGACGTGGCCCGAAGATGTTCGTTTTGGGCTCCAGGCCAGAAGACATGGGGCTGCCTACCTTTAAGGGAAGACCTGTGCACTAACATACTGAACGGAACACGGGACCCCCCCCCCCCCCCACCTTCCCCCTACTTTTCATGAATGGAACACTAGTAGTAGCTATAGCTTGTAGAGTCAACCGATTCTCAGATGAAGGATATGAACTCCTTTGGCTATTTAAGCCCAAGTTGACAGAAACCATCAACAAAATGAACTCTTGCATACAGACGTGGAAATGGAGATATAGAAAATACATACAATAAACACACACACCACTAATAAATACATAGGCTAACTAATACACATACAATAAATACACACACCAATAATAAATATGTAGGCTAATTTACATTTAGTCATTTAGCTGAACGCTTTTATCCAAAGCGACTTACAAGTTCTGTACGACAAGTCAGCAGGAAGGGCACAACTCTATCAGCTGAGTAACAATGTTCATCAAAGTGTTGAGTGCTACAGTGTAGGTTAGTTTATTAGGACAAGTTATAGGCTAATAATAGATATGTGGGCTAATAATAAATATACGTAGGCTAAAAATAGATATGTGGTCTGATGATACTTGGGCTAATAGCCTCGACTCTCGAGTGTGTGTGGACACGGACTAGCAGGAGGGGGGCTCACATGGACGCACGCAACACTTCTCAGCTGACTAATGACATGTGTTCAAGCTTTTTTAAATCGTTAGCCAACATCTCAAACCTAAATAGGAACTATTGAGCAACTGCCCCCGTAGGGAGAAACAAAAAACCCCATGATCGATTTTTGGAAGATCACAACAATCAGACATAAAATATATATATATATATATATATTCTTTTGGACCCGTATTTCATGGGCGGTCGGCCCAAAAGAATCAGGGGAGAGAGAGGAGCACAGTTCAACTGGAGAACTATTGTGCGCCGGCCGGGGAAAAGGGCCCAGGCCTCCGAGGGCCGACAGTGGGTCTTCGCTGAATAGGGTTCAGTTGTTTGTTGGAATTCTACCTTTGTGCTGCGAGGGGATCCTGATGGTTTGCCTTCGCCCATTATCCAGGACAAGAAACGCCACAATGGAATCCAGCTCCCTTTCCCGTCCCCATTTCTTTAGCTTTCAACATCCTATTCATCTTTCATTATCTGTACAGTTCCAAAAGCCAACGGCTCATGTTGCAACGAATTCTCGGCTCACAATCTTTCTTTTCTAAAAAAGCTGTCATTCATCCCCGCCGACTCCAGACTTTCTCACGTGATTATGTTCACTGATCTCTGCACTATGTGTCACTCATTAACTCAGGGGTCCCTTTCACACTCAAAATAGGTGAAAAGCCCACAGGAACCTTCGCCCCAGAGAGTGACAAGTGAAGAACAAGTGCACGTTGCGTGTCATCAAAACAAAAAAACTCTCCACTCCAGAGAGATGGAAGGGAAAATAAATCATTAACACCTGCCTGAAAGATCATTGCAGCATATCAAACACAAAGGAAAACCTCAAAGCGAATGAAATCCAGTAGTTGCTCTGCGCACACATTTCAAAACAAACATGAACTATTCATGAAATATAATTCAGCATCGTTGCAGTGCAAATTATTATAATAATTATTCATTTTAGCAATGCAAAATTGCAATACTCGACACATTTCTACGAGGCCTTTGGTTTCCTGATCAAAAGCACAGTTCAAGGTATTGTACAAAACATAGTCCATGCTATCTGTGCTATCATCTATTGATATAAATAAATAGCACTAGCAGATTGGAGAAAGAATACATGTGACAGAAGGTGCCTGCCCAAATTGGCTATAAAAAAAAGGTATACAACTTTTTCTCATGCAAATGCAACTGTGGAAAACATTACCATTAAATCAGTGGAACCTTTCTAGATTGCACATGATGTATTATGTTGAATGTGGGCTGCTGCTACCTCATGCACAAAATGTCTAGTAAAGTTATATTGTATAGAGTAAAGTTATATTGTATAGTATAGGATTATTAAAGTATATTTGTTGTATTGCACTGTATTGCACACTACTACTACTATGGTTGAGGAGCCAAGGAAAACAAGCATCTCACGTTTTCGGAATGTATGTACATTTTAAAAGCTGTGACAATAAAGGAATCTGAATATAATAATAATAATAATAATAATAATAATAATAATAATAATAATAATAATAATAATAATAATAATAATAATAATAATAATAATAATAATAAATAATAATAATAATAAATAATAATAATAATAATAATCTGATCTAAGTATTCATAATAAGTGTCATTGCCATGCAAAAAAAAGTATCAACAGGACTACTTAATTTTTAAAGCAATGACTTTATCTCACCGAGTTGTGAATCAATTGGACTAAAAAATCCATCATTAATACAGGTTGTCAAAATAGTTAAATAGAGAAACAGCATGTTTGCACAACTTGCAAGAACAACGTGGGAATGCATAATGCATCATAATAATAATAAATCTTACCTAGTATTGTGTGTAGCAGCGCTCACTTCCACTGTCCCTGCAGCAGCATGGTTATTATTATCATTATTAATATCAGGACTAGTGAGATGGTCGCCACCGCTGTGTTTATTAATAAAACAACTCCTCAACACCTCCAGGGTTGTTTGGTCCGACAGGGAGTTGCTCTGCTGCTGCTGCTGCTGGATGTGGCCGCTGTGCTGTACCGCGGCTCCGGGCGGCGCCGACGACAAGAAGTGCAGCTGCGCGCAGATCGGCGCGGTCCCGGTCTCTGGAGACAGCAGCTCTCTATCCAGATCTACGCTGCGCACTTTGCGCAACTCTTTGCGTCTCCATTGTGAGTTGTTTGTTTCCCCCCCGGCGCTGCTGCTGCTGCTACTCTTCTTCGCTTTACCACCGGAGGCTGCTGGACCGAGGCTACTACCGGAGTTGTTGCCGTTACTGCCGCCGTTATTATTAGTATTACTACCGTCTGATATATTATTATCCGACGACGAGGTCCGGCTCCCCGCCGTCGCCATTTTCTGTCGTCCCGGAGTTTCTCACTTATTTGGTTTCTATGGGGAGAGAGAGGGAGTGGAGGGAGGTGGGGGAGGGGCCCGGGCCGGGGGAGGAGCTAGGGGAGGCGGAGGAGCTTTGGGAGGAGCTGGGGGAGGGGCCCGGGGGGGGGGGGGGGGCTGTGGGAAGAGCTGGGGGAGTTTGATTGATTGATTGAAAACTTTATTAACAGATTGCAGAATGGGGTTGATTGATTTATTGATTGACAACTTTATTAACAGATTGCAGAATGGGTACAATACAGTATGGCTCGATACGCACAATTGTTAAGGGAATGCAGACCAGAGAAAGACGTTCGTCTTGTTTACATCAGGGTCCCCCATTTTCAATTCATAATATACATTTATGACCAGATTTACAAATATACAGTACAGTTTGTGATACAAAAAGAGTCTTAAAAAAGAGGAGAGAGAGAACGGGGATGTTTACATACGAACGTCAAATGCGCAGTTTGCGTACTTGGCGCATCCTTTACGCAAGGGTCAATACTAACAAGTTTCAAGTTTGTTTATTATTAGTTGTCATAGTAAAATACAGAATACTTTTCCATGAAATGCTTTTTTTCAGTATGAGCTCCTGGGATTGTGCTAGATAAAAAATAGATAAAAAGTATAAAATAGAAAAAGTCAAAAGTATGTAAACAAAAAGAGTTCAGTCAACAATACAGAGTAAAAAAAGAGTAACAGTGAGATACAATGCAGAAATGGGATGAGGTAGGTAAGGTGCAATGAGGTATGGATTGTAGTGCAATCTCTTTGCCAATAAATATAAAGTGTGTTAAAGTGTCTAAAGTGAGTAGAGTGGGTGTTACGGTGAGTGTTTATTTAAAGTGAGTGTGTGCGTGTGGATGTGTGTGTGCAGTGAGTGTAGATCAGGGGTAGGCAACCCTAGGCACGCGTGCCTGCATAGGCACACAGGGGCATTTTCATAGGCACAGGGGGAAGCAGTAAAAAAAAAAATATATATATATTTTTTTTGCTTTGAAATATTATAGTGAAATATTTTTCACTCTTGTCGCATTTATCTTGTTGACATCCTCCCACAGGTTCTTTTTACTACCACATATTTAATTGAGACCCTTTATTTGTTTATTATTTCAATTTAGCTGGAAATACATTGCTACATCATTCAGTAACATTAGCAGAGCCTTATAACAAAAACATTATTACGGTCACTGTTGTGAAGGGCCAGATTAAACTGAATATATATATGTATCGTTTGATATACCTTGTATATTATTTGTATATATACACGGAATATCCCTTTACCTGCGTACAAACCAGAGTAATATTCGCTCTCCTATTGGACAGCGGCCCCAGGCGCCAACGACCAAGCCCCCAACGGCAAGTTCAAAGGCAACTCCGGGCATGTCAGTACATGCCCAGAGTCTGCGCAGTAATACGAGACAAGAACTGAGGTTGGGACTAGATATTCACCTTACGTATAAATACGGCGCAGGTGTAAACAGCAGTAGTCTTACCTAAACCTAAAAGCCTTCACCACGAGTCAACGTGCAGTGAAGTGAGCAACCTTGCATCTAAATAGAGCATTGAGAACCGCATGCGAATAGAATGTTAAAGTGTCAGAGTTTAACGCAGTAACGTTGAGTTCGACTTAATCTAATGTGAAGTAATAGTCGATCATTTATTGTGTATCGTGCGGCTACAGTTCTTCCGTGACCAGCATTACCATCGGTTCGTCGTGTCTTAGCTAGTGCACTTATCCAGGCTGTGCGGCCTAAATCCGTGCCCACTTCCGAGGAGTCCTAGGCGAGAACCGTTGGATATGTACACAGGAGAATCGACACCGGCGATTGCAGAACCATTTTCTGGTTGGATTATATTGCTTTGGGACCGTGACCACCGGAGAAGAGCACCGTTGATTCCACTGTCGTTTGGGATTTAACCTCGTGAGGATCACCACTCGGGCCCGCCTCTTGGAAGGGGCTGGCTAGCTGTCGTCCATGCTGTCGAGCATATTGGATTACAACTATTGCTTTTGTCTGCTGATCAAGGGAGTACAAGCACCGGCTCCTGTATCTGGAGCCTCTTTATTCCTCGTTGACCCAGACTGGGTACCCGAACATTCCTCTACCCCTCCCGGCCTTACACCCCGGAGGGAACCCAGTGTCTCCAGTTGGTACCGGTGTGGCCCATATAATTGCTATACCACAGGTGGCGTCAGCTTAGACCCATCCTAGTATTCCTACTATTCTCATTGACTTATGCTCTTGACTGACTTTACGTATGTTCTTCGCCATACAAGCGCAAGCCTAATTCTCAATCTGTAACCTAACGTTGCTTAATAATAATAAATAACCCTCCAATATAATTTATGTGTCAATGCCGTATTCTTGTGTGGGTGTTCACCATATATATTCATGTACTGTATGGCCAGTAATTAAAGTACATAACTAGTAGTGGTTTAATATATCACAATCTTTAATACAGTCAGGGTTTTGTAACCCCTCAGTTACAGTCACCATTGTGACCAGTGGGATTAATCAACACATTTTATTATTTATTTTTCTATTTCATTGAACATTGCACATGTTAAAAGCAATTTTTTTTACTCAAAATGTGAGTATTACCAAGTCAACTTGTGTTCTTAAAACAATGACAATAAACATAGTACACATATTTGGTTGAAATAATGTGGTTGTGTACTTATTTTTCTGTTAACTTATTATGGATTGAAAACTGAAAACCTTAATGCACAGTAACTGAACTCAATATTTGTAAGTTCTGGTAACTTATTATTATACATTTTTTTACAGTGTAGTCTTGCGATCAATCAAAACTTATTTACACGATATACCTCACATTCACCCTCCATTCACATCCTGGTGTTATCCTGTTGTTCTCCATTAGGCCTGTAGGTGGAGCTATGACAGCACACGTACAGTACACACACCGATGGTGTGTGATGTGTCCAAAAATGAATGGGCAAATGTGAGTGAAATGGTTGCACTGTATGCAGCTGTTTGTCTGCATTGCATCCCCCCCCCCCCAACTCAGATTTAGGGTTGATACAACCATCATAATAATATTGTTAATAATAACAATAACAATAATAATGTAATAATGTAAAAATTATCCGGGAAAAATAATTGCCCACCCCTGCTATAGAAGGTTAACCTTTCACTACCACACCTTTCACTACCACACTACAGAAGGTTAACCATTCACTACCACACTATAGAGCAGGGGTGGGCAATTATTTTTCCCGGGGGGGCCGAATGAGCAACTGAAAATATGTTGGAGGGCCGGGCCAAAATTCCAAACTCAATTATGCATAATATACATTTTATTTCTATATAAAAAGCAGTAAATGGCATTGTTTTGACCCCTGGTAAGAGTGTATGTTATTATTTGGCAATTAAAAGGTGAGGTTAGTTTTCAAAAATATAATTTATTCAAATAGAATTTATTTCCAAAATGATAAACAAAATGTGAAACATTAATAACAAAGGGCATGTATGAAAAAGTGCTATACAAATAAAGTTATTATTTTGAGTTTCATATACTATTGAAACAAGGATTTTCTTAGCTTTCTAAAGACATCACATCATCTTATAGCCAAAATAAACAAGACATGTCACTGAACTGTGTAAAGAAAAGTGTCCCCGTAGCCTTTTTTACTTTACATGCCTATATTAAACATTTAATGTTTTCAGAACTGTGCAAAAAAAAGAAAAAAAATATCAAGTGTCCCATTTCACTTGTTATATTTCCACATTTTAGTGTTCTTCAGCTCTTTCTTTTTTTTCATTCAGTGTGATAAATCCAGTCTCTGTTGAGCTTTAACAAGTCCATCAAAGTCAGGTTGCATGTCTGAGGTGGAGATGCAAAGCACAGCTGCCAGATGTTCATCAGTGAGAGAGGATCTGTACCTGGACTTGGTAAACGTCATGACTGAGAATGTCTGTTCACATATAGGTGGATCCAAAGAGAACCAACATCTTCTGAGCATGTCTCCTCATGTTTGGAAAGTTCTCCTCCTTGAGAGCAGAACTCTAGCAGTGATGCTGACTTAAAGTGCTCTTTCAGTAGTGAATCAGACTGCAGGTCAATGAGTTCAAGCTGAACATCAGTGGGTGCACTATCAACACTGCAGGTAAAGGGAGAGGAAACCAGCTGCATTTCATCCTCAACCTTTTTGAAATCTTGAAAACGCCTTGAAAATTCATCATGCAGTGCTCCCAACATGGATGAGTACCTGTGCCGGTGATCAGCTGATGGTTTGACTTCTTTCAGGGTTTTCATGTGTTTGAGATTGTTGCTGCCTAGTTGCCTTGAAATTAATTGCAACTTTGTCATGAAGGCTTTCATGGCTATGTGTAACTGAGGGGTACAATTCCCTGACTGTATTGAGAGTATGGTATTATTAAACCACTACTTAGTTATGTACTTTAATTACTGGCCATACAGTACATGATATATCTGGTGAACACCCACACAAGAATACGACAATGACACCTAAAGTTCTATTTGGAGGGATTTATTATTATAGCAGCAACGGTAGGTTACAGAATGAGAATTATACTTGCGCTTGTAAGGCGAAGAACACTTAAGTAGGTCAAGAGCGTAAGTCCATGAGCATAGTAAGATGGGTATAACTGACGCCACCTGTAGCATAAGAATTACATAAGGCACACTCGTAGTCAGCTGGAGACACTAGGGGGGTTCCCTCCGGTTGTAAGCCGGCAGGGTAGAAGAATGTTCGGGAGCAAAGTCTGAATCAACGCGGAATAAAGAAGCTCCAGCTACGGGAGGCGGTACATTACTCCCTTGATCGGCAGACAAAAGCAACAGCTATAATCCAGTATGCGCGACAGCATGGATGAAAGCTAGCCAGCCTCTGTGGTCCTAGAGGCGGGCTCGAGAGTGCTCCTCACAGGGGTAGATCCCACACAGCAGTGGGGTAGACGGTTCTCTGCTCCAGCAGCCACAGTACCAAAGCAATATAATCCAGCCGGAAAAGGCTCTGCATTCGCCGGTGTAGATTCTCCTGTGCACTATACTTCACATTAACTAGGTCGAACTTGACGTTATTTCACTAAACTCTGACACTTTTACTATCCTATTCGCACATGTTATAAGTGCTCTATTTAGATGCAAGGTTGCTCACTTCACTTGGTCGTTGACTCGTGGTGAAGGCTTTACTGGTAATGAACAAACGATGAACTGAATGAACTGCTGCTGTTTCCACCTGCGCCGTATTTATACGTAAGGTGAATTATCTAGTGCCAACCTCAGTTCTGTCTCGTATTACTGCGCAAACCTGGACATGTTGAGACATGTCTTGACGTTGGCTTTGAACTCGCCATTGGGGGTATGGTCGTTGGCGCCTAGGGGTCGCTGTCCAATAGGAGAACGAATATTATGGTCTGGTTTGTACCTAGGTAAAGGGGTATTCCGTGTATATATACAAAGAATATACAAGGGATATCAAACGATATACAAATATTATACAAGGGATCTCAAGCAGTAAATATATATATTCGGTTTAATCTGACCCCTTGTAACACTATGCATTTCATGAGCAAAAATGCCCTTGCCCTGCAGTTGTGTGTTCAGTAGGGATGGGTACCGTTCACATTTGAACCGATACGGTACCGGTACCTGTGAATTGATACCGGTACCCAATGGTACCTTTTTTCTGTACTTTAGTCTCTAAAAATGTAATCTACCTACCTCAGTTGTGAAAAAAGAAATCCAAACTTCAAATAACCACACTTTCCAACGTTTTTGGCTTGCCCCGACTGCTTTGTTGTTGAATATTTTTATTTTATTTTAATTAAAAAAAAATTATATTATCATGTAATCTTTCGCGGGCCGGTCAGAATCATCCGCCGTACAATGCCCAGGTCTGCTATAGAGTATAGAAGGTTAACCTTTCTTTACCACACTACAGAAGGTTCATCTTTCACTACAGAAGGTTACCCTTTCACTACCACACTATAAGGTTCATATTAGGTACCTCATCCCACTTCTGCTTTGCACTGTATAGTATATTGTATGGTAACTCAGCTACTTCTACTCTACATTGAGCATTGTATATATGTATATACTGAACATTTTTGTCTACGTACTGACTTCTATTTTATACTTGCTATACTTATTTTATACTTGTCTATTTTTGCCTAGCACAGTCTCTGGAGCGAAACAGAAAGAAGCATTTTGTATAAAAGTATTCTGTACTTCTGTATGACAACTAATAAAGAAACTTGAACTTGAATTTGAACTCCATCAGCATACTGGTCGATAATCCTCAAAATATAATCCATGAATTCTGCACTTTAGATTATAATGGGTGCGTTTTTGTTTCAAGTTTCAAGTTTCAAGTTTCTTTAATAGTTGTCATACAGAAGTACAGAATACTTTTATACAAAATGCTTCTTACTGTTACGCTCCAGAGACTGTGCAAGACAAGATAAGTATGAAATAAAATAACATAGTATAGCATGTAAATTAGAAGTAAAAAAAATGAGGTCACAGTGTTCAGTATAGACATATGTACAATGTTCGATGCAGAATAGACGTAACTGAGTTACCATATAATATACAATACTGTGTAGTGTACTAATATACAATACTATATAGTGAAAGGCAGAAATAGGATGAGGTGCAATTTAGGTACAATTTACAGTAGGTGTACGAGTTGTAGTGCAAATCCTTTATCAATAAATATAAAGTGTGTTTGTGTGATCTAAAGTGTGGAGAGTGGGTGCTGCAGTGTGTTGTTTGTTTAAGTGAGTGTGGGTGTGTGTGCTGTGTGCATTTGATGGTTGTTGCATAGTGTTTATTGTTCGTTTAGCAGCCTGATGGCCTGGGGATAGAAGCTTCTTCTGAGTCTTTCTGTGCTCGCCTTAAGACTCCGGTATTGCTTGCCTGACCGCAGCAGTTCAAAGAGGCAGTTGTTCGGGTGGCTCGAGTCCTTAATAATTCTCTTAGCCTTCCCCTTGCACCGCTTGTTGTAAATGTTCTGGAGGGTGGGAAGCCCCCCTCCAATTGTGAACGTGTCACTCTTTGTAGTCTGCTACGGTCTTGTGCAGTGCTATTCCCAAACCAGGAGGTGATGTTGCCAGTCAGGATGCTCTCTATTGTGCATGAGTAGAAGTTCCTAAGGATCTTCTGACTGACTTGGAACTTCCTTAGGCGCCTGAGGAAGTAGAGGCGTTGTTGTTGAAGCGTTCGCACAGCCCATCCGTCTGTGGATGGTATATGGAGGTTCGCAGCTGTTCCACTTTCATTAGTTTGCACATTTCTTTCATGACCCGCGACATAAAGCACGAGCCCTGATCAGTGAGAATGGAGTCGGCAATTCCCACCCGACTAAACAAATGAAAGAGCTCCCGTGCCACAATTTTGGCTGTCACCGTGCGTAACGGGATGGCTTCGGGGTAACGTGTTGCATAATCTATGATTACCAGTATATACTGGTGGCCTCGGGACGATTTGACTAGAGGGCCCACCACGTCGAGGGCAATTCTTGAGAATGGGGTCTCAATGATGGGCAGTGGGATCAGAGGATTTTTATAGTGTACCTTTGGTGCTGCGCGTTGACACTCTGGGCAGCTCCTGCAGTAGTCCTCTACCGCTCTCTTCATGCCCGGCCAATGGAAACGCGCCTTTATGCGCTCCATGGTTTTGTCCACGCCCAAGTGTGCTCCGAGGATATGTGAATGCGCTAGCTGGAGTACAGTGGGAATAAAGAATTTCGGCACCAGCAATAGATCTTTAACCTCATCATTCTTTTTTACGACTTGGTACAGCAGTTGTCTTTTTATTGCAAAGTGAGGATATGACCCTCGTCCTCGTCACTGCTATCTGTCTCGGGGCCCGCTTGGGGCACCGGCGCGTCATCACCCACACCTGATGCCTTCTCCGTCTCACTCCCCGTTATATTCAGGGGCTCCGGCGCGTCGTCACCCACATCTGATGCCGTCTCAGTCTCACTCCGTTACATTCAGAGCACACACCTTCGGCTGACGTAATCCTTTCCTCTTCCTCGGTTTACCCGTGGAGGGTGGGGTGCGTGGGGAGATGACGGCTGAGCACAGCTGGCGATACAGGGGGCAGTCTCGACCAATCAGCAGCGCTACCGGCAGGTTGGGTATCACGCCGGCTGTCATCGAGCAGACCCCCTTGGTGGTTGTCAGGGTGATCTGCGCTGTGGGATACAACTTTGTGTCCCCTTGCACACAGGACACTGACACTTGCGGAGCCTCTGCGTTGCAGTGTGCCAAATGGGACTGAACCAGCGTTATGACACTACCCGAGTCCAGGAGCGCTACTGCATCTTCGTCGTTGACGCGCACGGGTAAAAGTGTCGCTGATGTTTCCTTATGGGCCCAACAGGCTGCGCCATAATTGCACGTCTTTCCGCGGGGGTCTGAAGCTGCCGCCGATGGCATGGACACATCCCGGCCTGGGCAGTTCCACGAGAGATGCCCTGGCTCGCCGCAGTCATAGCAGCGTCTTTGGTCCTGGTCGAACAGCGGTCTTCTTCGGGGTAGTTCGGGATCACCTGCGTTCCCTACCCGGCCCCTTGGGCTGGGCTCGTCGGGACCCCTCCTCGTTCTTAGCCGCTCTGGCTTTTCCCCTCGCCCCCCTTTGAGTAAGTCCCGCGTTACCTGGTGGGCCTCCACAATATTCACTAGCTGCTCCACGGAGCGGGGGTCCGCCTGACTCGCCTGCTTCTTTGTGTCATAAGGGAGGGCTCTGACAAAGCGGTCCATAACAATCCGTTCCAAGACCGTGGGCCCTCCGGGGTCGGGCATTAGCCAGGCTCGGCTTATGCGGACTAGGTCGTGCATCTGGGAGCGCGGGGAGGCCTGTGCGTCATACACCCAGTCATGGAACCGCTGCGCACGGGACTGCAGACTATGGCCGTAACGGGACAAAATCTCCTGCTTTAGCCGAGTGTAGTTCTCGGCTTGCTCCGGTGGCAGGTCCTGGTAGGCCTTTTGCGCATTACCCGACAGGAAGGGGGCCAGCAGTCCCCCCCAGTCGTCCTCTGGCCATCCCTCCCGGCCGGTGGTGCGCTCAAACGCTAGGAGATAGGCTTCTACATCCTCCTGCTCCGTCAGCTTGGGGATGAAGCGCCCGGGGTTAGGCCGCGTCCCTGTGGGCCCTTCGTCCCGCCGGTGAGAGGCCATCCGCTGGAGCTCCGTGTGGATCATCCCCGTCTGTTTCCTCTGTTCTTGCAGGGCCTCTTCGTGCCGGGCCTGTTGTTCCAGGTTCGCCTGTACGAGCTGCTGCACCAGCACGTCCATGCTTCTTTTCGTTATTTATTATATATATATATATATATATATATATATATATATTATATATATATATATATATATCCCTAATATATATATATATTATATATATTATTTTTTTTGTCTTTTATTCTACTTCGATAAAGTCTATTGTTGTTTATTCTGCACCCCTTATTGCCAGTAGACTATGCCCGCATTCTCCATTACTGTGGCAATTCCAGGTGTAGGGGTGGCAGAATAAACAACACACAGACAGGTTGCAGTTCCCAAAATCATACTCTTTATTTTCTATTTAAATAATGATCGCTTGCTGGCGGTAATCTGTCGGCCGGGCGGCGTCTCCGCTCTGTGGCCTCTCGCCTTGCGCTGCTACGGGGGACTGAGAGGAGGCTCCTCGGCTCCATTAAGTCCCCCCTCCCCAACAGGCGCACCACGCCGTGATTCGATAATCACATAATCACTCCTGATGGGTCTCTAGTGACAGGTGCGTCTGGAAGCGGACGCCCAAACATGGGCAGCGCCCAGCCATTGGGTCGCCACGTAGCGCCCATCAATCACCAAGCCCAGGGGTGGCTTGGGGTTGCCACAGTACGTACGTACCGAACCGTGGTTTTTGTGTACCGTTACACCCCTAGTGCGTTTACATGCAAAGGTTATTCCAATATTAGATTAGATTAGATTCAAATGTATTGGCATCGTACAGCACAAGTACAGTACAACTAAAATAAGTTTGGCATCTAACCAGAGTGCAAATGTAACAGTAAAGTGCAATAGTAAATACAATGTAACAAGTGATATATATATATATGTCACGGCTGTGACACTGTCACCCCTGCGTTGTGTTTAACTTCGATGCCCCGAGGGCACAGAGCGCTATACCAAGAGGTGAATTCACTCCTTGGCAACGTGTCTATGTGTCTTTTAACTCATTCCCCGCCCACGACGATTATACTCGTTATTGGCCGCCAATCGTTGAACACCAACGTTCTTACGATCGTTATTTCTTTTATTTGATATTTCCATTCATTACAGGCACACAGACTCGGGGTTAACATTGGGAATCGCATTGAGAATGCCTAGGTGCAATACCGGCCGCATCACGCTAGACGGCTGTGGGACGGCCCCAGGTCTCGGGTTTAATTTTTCCTTCTCGGGCGAGGCGAACGGTTGTCCCGGTTACATTGAAGCCCGTGAAATATGCCCGATCCATATGTTATGGTAGATTATGCCGTCGAGCAAATGGACATTGGATATACTCATTCAAGGGTACTACGACTATGCGTGCACCTCATGGTACCAAACTAAAGCACCTCAAAGGCGCTAAAAACAAGATTACAAACATCACAAAACAAACTGGTCAGACTACTACTTGACCTTACCCCCAGAACCCACCTCACCCCTGCCCACTTTGACAACCTAGGATGGCTTAGAGTAGACGACAGAGTACAGCAACTTGCAATGGGCCTGGTCTACAAGATACACTATACAACTAAGGGACCCATGTACATGTCAAAATACTTCCCAAAGGTCAGTGAATACCACAACCACTACACCAGAGGAAGCTCAACAAATCATGTTAAACCCAGATTCGGCTCAAACAAGGGACTAAACACGTTTCGCAATTATGCCACATCAATGTGGAACGCCCTACCCAAAGCTGTAAAGGAATGTGAATCCCTACCCACATTCAAAACCGCTCTTAAAGAGCACCTACGGGAGGCTGCAATTCGAAACTGGCCACCGTAAATGCCCAAACCCCCCACCACCTCCTAATAGACAGTCTCCTCCCCACCGCATGTATATATTCCCTCCCAGCCGTATGTATATTTCTCTCCCACCCACCCACCCCCTCCAAATGTACAGTCTCCACCCCACCGTATGTATATTTCTCTCCCACCCACCCACCACCTCCCACAGTAAAATTCGCAGTGTCAAATTAACACTTAAAGAGTCGAATTTAACACTATTCCAGAGTGTATATGACTCCAACTACGAATAGTGTTAAATTGTGTTAAATTTTTTGAGTTAAATTAACTCTAAATAGAGTACAAATTTAACACTCGCTTACACTGTATGGTGTTATTTAAACTTAACACTATAGGTTTAATAACACTTGAGAGTGTAATTATTATTCTCAGAAGTGTTGATAATTTACTCTTATGTGATAACAAATTAACTCTGATTGAGTTGAATTCCAATGCTCATTAACACTGCATTGAGTTATTAAAAGTTAACACTGAGGTCAAATAACTCTGCTGAAGTGTTGACATTACACAGTACTGTGTTGATAATTTACTCACTTGTAGTGAAAAAACAGCTCTGCAAATAACACCCATTAACACTGCACAGTGTCAATGAAACCGGACACTATATTGGTGAAAATAAACCTCACTGGTGTTAATTTTACACTTAATTTACTCTTGTATAGTGTGAAATTGCATTTACATACAATATACATAAAAAAATCACAAGTTACCACAAAATAATGATTTCAACCATTTTATTGTTGGTCAGGCAGGGTCAGGCAGGCTTATAAAAAAATAAAACATAAATATACATTGACCTCAGCAGGTCTGCATAAAGTGCAATATGGAACAATACTTCACAGCTGATTTATACAACACCTTTACAACTATAATATAGTTGTAAAGGTGTTGTATAAATCAGCTGTGAAGTATTGAAGTACCGGAAGTACCGGAATCGTTCAAATCCAAACGATTTGGATTTGAACGATTCCGGTTCAGATTTTTTTTGAAAATGTGTACATTTTTTCACACTATTCACATTTTCAGTTGACTTGATACAGTTTAATTTGGTTGCTGTATTGTAACTATGGTATTAATTAACAAAGTAAAAAAAATAAAAAATTAAGAATCGAAATGCAAATATGTTACTTCCGGTTCCAGAACCGGAAGTTAGGAACCGGTTGCTATTAGAACCGGTTTTCGGTACCCAACCCTATTTACAACTCCGTCTGGATGCAGTAATAAAACAATCACATTAGCAGATCTGCATAAAGTGGCAATATGGAACAATATACTTTGAGCAATCTGTCGTTCGATAATTCATTTGAATATCAAATGGTTTGAAGTAACACAGCTGATTTATATCCAAGACCTTTACAACTCTGTCTGGATGCAGTCTGACCTTAAAGGCATGGTAATGGTCATCAAAACACATGGTTTCCATCAGTTTTCCACAGAGCAATACACTGTCATCTTTCACAGCAATAGTCTTGATCTTACAAAACACAGGCATCTCAAATGCTACCTCAGTACAGATAATCAAGTCACAGCGGTACTCTGTACCATGATGTTTTATCCACTTGGCAGAAAAAACACTGGTTACATCTCCAAATAAGGAAGCAATCTCTGGACCTTCTTTGAGCTCAACAAGTGCCACCATCTTTCCTGGACCTATGGTTAATCTTTCTTTGGTAAAGGACTCCCGATACATTGCCATACAACTTTGGTGCTTTTGGGCTAATGTCTTTGTAATGTTTTTAAAGCTTTTTAATTGTCTCTTAAAGAAGTTATGTTTAGCTTCATAACGCATGCACCACATGTGCAGAATTGGGCCAATGTTCCTTATATTACGAGGGTAATGTATCATGAAGTGATGCTTTGGCAATAGGTTGTGTTGTAAAATCCAAAACATATATATCAAGATTAACTAAATGTGTAGAAATATTTGGGCCTCAAAACAATAAGTCATAGATTGTCTGTGTGTGGTTAAATAGACAGATTGTGCAAATGCCCTCCTGGGGTGACAATGGCATAGTGGCAGCTGGGGTAAGACTCCTTCCCTTTAGGGGGAAGATCAAACGAAGAACAAAAGGTCACCTAGACATGTTATCTAGCTGGAGTATCCTGTCACACACACAGACACTCACATACTCACACACACACATACACATCCACACACACACACAGTGAAACAACTGTTACATCAAAGCGCCCATGAAGTGTTATACGGCCTGGGGACACAGACAGACACACACACATACATACACACACACACTTTCGAATACACATCCACACACACACACTCATACACACATAGTCACACACTCACACACACACACACACACTCACACACACATACACACACACACACACACACACACACACACACACACACACACAGAACATCTCCAAACAAGCTAACTATTTTCTGGTATATTGTTAAAATAGTAATTTGTATCTTGAATTAGGTCATTGAAGTTAAGGTAAAATATAATTAGGTTTGGTCATACTAAAATGTCTACAATTAGTTAATGTGTCTGTGCTATTTTCATTTAGATACAGTATGATTAATTGGTTGTTCTATATGGTATTGAAATGTATTCTATTAAGCTAACAGAATGATTAGATTATGGTATTGAAATGTATTCTATTAAGCTAACAGAATGATTAAGATTTGTTAGATATATGTTCTGAAAGTCAAACAGACTTAGTAATAAAGAAATATATCTGTGTTTAGGTAATCAATATATCTTGAGGTACATCGAAGTACCAAGTCAAGTAATGTGTTTAAGTAAAAGATATAAGGAAATGAAAATGATGCAATGTTTAAACTTTGATTAATTAAGGACAGCTTCTCTGTTAGTAATGTGAGGGTTTGGCCTATAGGCCAAACCCCTATTTTCAAATGCCAGCTTAAGCAGTCCTGTGATTGGAGGAACTAATGTGATGATGTCATCAACTCGGAGACACTGGCCTGGGCTATAAGATGGGTGTGGGATGTGGGAAGGGGGACCGAAGAAACAACAGAAGAACACTCTGGAACCACCAAACCCACACAGGACAAGACCTCTCTCACCATCTCCACCATCAACACCAAGGCCGAACGAGAACAAAAGGACTTTTTGGAGGGAAAACCAACTTCTTTGTTTTGTCAGCCAGGACAACAAAGACCAGCTTTATACTGAAAACAGACTGCTTTGTTTTGTCAGCCAGGACAACAAAGACCAGCTTTATACTGAAAACAGACTGCTTTGTTTTGTCAGCCAGGACAACAAAGACCAGCAACAATTTATCTTTATACTGTAATATTAGTCTGGTTGTTATCATCTTACGGCATAGTGTTTGTGATCAACAACCATAGCATCTTCTTATTGTAATTTGTATACACTCTTTCTCTCTTATTAAACAACTGTTAAACTACCTTCCTCCTAAATGCCTTTCTGCCTTTCGGCCTGCTCAGTCAGTTTGAAGAGAAGTGATTCCCAGCTTTAAAGTATTGAGACACAACGCAGAAAGAAGCAGCAACCCGGTTCTGAAGCAGAGCAGAACCGAAACAGCCTGGGAATCCACTTCATTTTGGTGCCGTGTTACCCGTGAACAAGTGGCGGCCCTGGACGAGATTTTTTCCCTTCACTCATCAGCCTACACGCCGGTCGACGAGGAGAACAACTGGTCGATCGTCTTCAAAGTAACTGGAAGTAGTTACAGAGAGGTGAGTGTGGAAGAAGAATGGGCTGCTCAGTTCGAACAACAAGGGGTTGGGGAAAGAAACTAAAGAATTTAACCTCATGTAATCATGATGTAAGGGTAAATTAAATTGAATATTCTGGCTGGGGAGGGCGGCTCTGTAATCACCGGCGTAGTATATTTTATAGTAAAAATGTTAGCACTATGAACGGGGCGCCGTTGCCAGTCGGAACAAGTAAGGGGATAGGAACATGTCTTAGATTCGTGCTCAGAGTTAAGCCGAGATAGACACCGTGCATAGTATGTCTTAAAGTAGTGACTGAAGCACGCCGATGCATAGTATTCTCTACAGTAGAAGAGTTAGCACAAGTAGGTCTGGTTTTAGCCTTGGGCGCGGGCGGGCGTGTTGTAACAAAATAGTGCTTAATGAAATGTTTGCCGGTCGCGCCGCGTGCGGCGTTCGAGAGGCGGAAATGTGCGTGAATGCTGATTTTGTATTTTTTAATTGTGTGCTTTTTAATTGTGTTAGGAAGCGTGTATGAATGTATGTTTGGCGAATGTTTATGGTTAGGAGTGATTGGTGAGACGTGTGAGAGTATAGTTATGTTATTGTGTAATTTAGGGCACCGATTGGCCGTAGGGAATTTTAAGAAGAACGCCGGTTTTCCGAGGCCCGTCGAACGCAGCAGCCATTAGCTGTGGTATTAGCCTCTGGACACCGGAGCATGCGGAGCGAAAAGTAGACGTAATTCAAATGTGTAAGGTCGATCGATAGTGTCTTGAGATTACGGGGATATGTAATGCACTTAAAAGTTTTCATATTCGTGGCGGATAAAATAGTTATGTAATGTTTAAGGTGATCGGGATTTTCTAAACCCGACCCGGAAGTCGTTCTAAGCTCGCCGGTAATGACGACGGAGGGGTCAAACGTAGTGTTTTGATATTATGTTTTTATATTTCTAATTAGATCACTACACTGGCGTTTTGAGGGAAATAGGATTCTGTTGTGGGGTATGTGGTATTATATTAACGTTGCGAGGGGACGGCCCGCGCGGCGGAACGGGTCGTTGGGAACGTTTTTATGGGATCATGGGGTATAGCTAAGCTAATGCTACTTAGCCGCGCTAATGGCTAAAGCGATCGCCGGTTGTGACGTCACAAGGGTGCGCGGTCTGACGGCTTACGCGCGCTAGGTTGAAGCTAACGAAGCTAATATGCTAAGCTAACATGCTAAGCTAACATGCTAAGCTAACTGTGCTGACGTCATGGCATGACGGGACTCTCGGTATGTCTCGCGAGGGGGCGTCCATCTTGACGGGGCTCCGAGCGTCCATCTTGACGGGGCTCCGAGCGTCCATCTTGGGAGGGTGCCGAGCGTCCATCTTGGTAGGGGTGGCGAGCGTCCATTGTTAAGGGGAAGGTGGAGTTTATTGGGAATACAGTAGGGGGCAGAAGTGTACAGGATGGATATGTTTGGATTCTGCTCACGGAACGTTTTCATTGTACACTCTCTCTCCCCCTCTCTCTCTCTCCCCCTCTCTCTCTTCCTCTTTCTTTCTCTCTCTCTCTATTTTCTCTCTCTCTCTCTCTCTTCCTCTCTTTCTCCCCCTCTCTTTCTCCCCCTCTCTCTCTCCCTCTCTCCCTTTCTCTTTCTCTCTCTCTCTTTCTCTTTCTCTCTCTCTCTCTCGCCTCCCCTCTCTCTCTCTTCCTCTTTCACCCCCCCCCTCTCTTTCTTTCCTTCTCTCACCCTCCCTCTCCCTTTCGCCCCTCTCCCTCTCACCTCCCCCCTCTTTCCCTCTCCCTCTCTCTCTCTCTTACCCCCCCCTCTCGCTCGCTCCCCTCATTTCAACACCGCCTCTCTTCCATGTACTTCCCCCCCCTCGGCCCCCCCGAAACGCTTTCGCTTTCTCTCCTAGTTTGGGGCCTGTATATAGAGTTTTTTATGGGTTTCAAACGCGGTGTAGTGCTAGGTATATTGTTTATTGCTGTTTACTGTAAAGTTTCAAAGGCGGTAGGCTGAGTTTGGGACTTATTATGCGTATGTTGTTCCATATTCAGTTTTATTGTTGTTTTTAGGGAATTTCTAGTGCTGGCAGTGGTATTGCCTGCGTTGGCGCTACGCTTTGTTCGACAAGTCATTTATTCTTTTATACAATTCAATACAAAACACTGCAATCAAGACACTGCAATCAAGACATCGAGGAGATAGTAAAAGAAGCTAAATATTCAAATGACAAACTTTGCATGCGATCACACTGAAATGTATAGGCTACCATGTCAACCTAAACGCTTTGCTCGTACTTCTTTCCTTACATTTGGACGGGCCCCGGCTGGGGCTCAGTACCAGTTCATGTTGGTGGGCCGTAAGTCGGAGCATAAATACTCTACTCGGCTGCAATGGGGGTGTGGGTAGACAGTTCGTCGTGGCTCACTGTCTGCCTCCACGCTTTGTGCGCTGTGTGCAACTCGTCGGTGCTCGTTGTCACACTGCGCACATTTTTCATTTTACCAGGGGTACGGGGACTGCTAAACGTCGTGGCGGGGGTGGGCTCGCTGTCTGCCACCGCGCATTAACGGGGTGCGCTAAGCGTGCACTCGTCAAAGGCTCGCTGCCACACTACGCGCGTCGGATTATATTGTGTGTGGATATTTGTGTGATTGGTTACGGTGGTTGAGTGGGGTGCTGTGTGGCTGTGGTTGTGAGTGAAATGATCTTTGAATATCCTTGAATAGGGGGCCCGGGGCTTCGCGTTCCAGGTTCGAAACTGGGGGTGATGCCGTGGGCCACAGGACGAGTTGGCCAGTGGAGTCTCATTGGTCGGCAGGATTTTCAATATGGGGATGGTGTCGCCGCCGGTGGTTATGAGCGGGTTGTGTGACACTGTTCTAATTGCACGGGGACTTCAGTGACATAAGGCACTGGAAATTGATTTCTGTTCCCGTGAGAAGAGCGTTGTTTTAACACCTAAAGGGTTAGGTGTTACGGGGGATATATAATAACTGTATGAGAGATTGTGAATGGAAAATATGTGTTACTGATATGTGTAATGTAATATGAGCGAAATACATACTAGGCTTTCACGGACAGAAATAAATATAGTTACACATACACATAGTCATTTGCAAATTAGAGTAAAAGTGAGATTAATCACCTAAATTACAATGTCCGATACAGATGTTTAGGAATGATAGGCTGTAAATAACAACTTTCTGATTGACCACCATCTCAGGGAACAGCTGATGGAAAATAAGTTCCCCGGAGTGGTAATAAGGAGGATCTTGACAACAGGATTGAGAATCTGGGTTTCCAATGGAGACAACTGGGAAAAAGATTAAGGCGGTGTCATTGATAAATCAAAAACGAAAATTGCACAAATGCTCTCATATGATCATAGTCTAGGAGATGCCCGACATTCCATGCTTAAAGACAAATGATGGATTGTGAATGGCAAATGTCACTGATAATTAAGTGTATTTTTTGCTTCTCTCTTTTCACAGCTGCTCCAGGACGGATGGCCGGCGCTGACAATTCCGAACCCCAACAGGGAAATCGAAGAGACTGTTGACAGTCAGGGGGTATAGTATCACAAGACCGAGATTATCAATTCCTGTTTACACCAATATAAAAGTGTGAGTGAAATTAACTCAAGTTTGGTAAAAATAGTTTGAATACAGAGAAACTTGCTTTCCAAACGGTGACGTTACGAGTGATTGAAGAAAAGGTGAGAATGGAAAATACACAGATAGGAGCAACCGGAGGGTTAGATGCACTGACCATAGAAAGGGTAGACAATCTGTCTATTTCAACAACTGGAGATGTCACAATAAAAGTGACGAAAAGATGGCCAAAGATATTCAGGCCATTACAGAACCTTGTAGTTAAAGGAGGCCGGTGTAGAATGCGTACCCAAATCAAGATAATGCCGATAACCTCTGCAGACATTACATTGACCGAATTGGACGTTGACTTGATTGACTGGAATTTGATCGACTCCCCTCTAGTGTCCAGTGAGACGGAGGGACTGGAAATAATGTCTTTTACTCCGCCGCAGGGAGTCGTTGCAGCAAGCGACCCAGAGACAGCTGTATTCCAAGCTGAAGTGTCCGTTGCAGATGACTGCCAGTTACAGACGTGCCTCCCTCTCGAAGATCACCTAGCCGAGGCTAGACGGGTAGTGGACTATCTCCAAGGCCTACTCCAGCCCACACAGCCCGGAGGGGAGACAGGTTCCAATCGCCTCTCTCCCTCTCCCTCTGGAGAACCAGTTGGCCAGAGACGGGCCCAGTTGGGGCCACAACCCGTGCCGGAACAACAACTAACCCCAATAGGACCACCCACGAGGTGGCAACCACGAGGAAAAGGTGTAGGCAAAGGCAGGAATCCGATTGGCTACCGTGTGCGGCAGGTGCACTGTTGGACGTGTGGGACCCTCGGACACATTGCTCGGAACTGTGCAGAGCAGGACCATATATCCCCAACAGGGCGTGGTTGTACAGGAACAGGTGGCGGGCCCCTCCCAACCACGGGCCCCTCTCAAGGAACTGTGACTGGACCAGATAGGTATGTGGCTTTCTCCTCCGAACAGGCTCCAGGGAACCATGGCGATGATGGCACACCACCAGGACGTGTTCTGGGCCCGATGACCCCAGGGTCATCCGGTCACAGGCAACTGACCCACCGGGTCCCACAACCCGGGGGAGACCGCCAGTGTTGTTGGGGCTGTGGAGTGAAAGGTCATTTTCAAAGGTCATGTCTGCAGAGGCCACCGGCAGAATAAAAATATATGCAACTGACTAGGGTAGAGGTGGGATATATTGGATGATAAAATATGCTCCTAAATTAGATTAGAATGAAAAGTAAATAGAGGTGTTAGGTGATTAGATTATGAATGAAAGTTACTAAAAACGAATGTATGGGTGACTGACAAATGCATGAACTAATCAGACTAACAAGAGGATTAAATTATGTTAAACAGTTAATCGATATTAGGCAGTGTGATGATGTGACACTGCGGCAGCTAGTGATCAGTAAATTATCCATGCTCGGTCAACATTCAGATTGATCAAGAGGTGGACTGCATGATTAAGAAATTGAAAAGACTCATAGTTGTTTCTAGTATTTTATAGTATTGATAGAAGCATATTAACAGTTATGAGCAATAGGATAGGTGTTTGTTTACTTTTATTTTTACTTCTCTTTTCTAGTGTGATATGAGCAATTCCTGACTTAGGCCGGGAGTGTACATTTCGTTTATTCATTTGATTTCCCTTTTTATTTCTTAGTTAAAAATGAGCTAGAAAGCTCACAAGTTTGGTTTATTTTTTCATTTATTGATTTGGCAGCGTTTTCTTTGTGTTTTGTTTTCTGTTTTCTTTCTTTCTGTGTGTTTTTTCTTAGGATACCTGGCAAGCTGGGAGTGATCTCGACACATCAGGACGGGGTAGTATGTCTGTAAAATGGACTGGGAACAAAGTGAAGGAACATGAGCTAGTTATGGATTTTTGTTCTCCGGCCATTGAATACCCAGTTTTAGCGGCTGGGGGTGTGTCGTGGTTGGTGATAGTGTTGGGAAGCATGATTCTCTGTACATTAATGAAGCTCAATAGATTTGGTCGCTATTGGCCAAATTAGTCTTGTGTAGGGTGTGAACATGTGCAATTGATGATTGGCTTGTGATGTGAAAGATGTGTGTTTAAGGCGGACTGTGATTGTTGCCATACACACAGGTTACTGGGAGAATGGATGTCAGTGCTGTCCGGTCCGGGATGCAGCTGTCCGAAACCAGAGGAAGACGGTATCGATGTTTTCATGTGTATTTCACATCGAGAGGTGGAGAGTATACTGTTTTGACAGCATAATATAATGAGAGCCATGTGAATTTTTCAGAATTTTGAAATTTAATGATCTAGAAGCCATGAAATATATAGATAAATGATTTGGAAAAGAAAGTTGTCAAAAGCTCAGACCAGTAAAGAGAGTCTGAGGGATGGAAAATTATGGATTCTCAATCAATTGTTGTGGTAGAAGTGATCCCCACTGTCCCCCGAAGCGATGTATTCACTGCAGGATACGGATGGGAGAGGACACTGGCTAGTGTCCACCCAGCGGCTCCATGGGGAACCACAACACTGCGGAGAACCAGGAGACGCCTACATCTCGGGTCGGGAGAGTCTTGGCCAACGCAGTGACCGAGTCTTGAGGCTTCAGAGGGGAACGACAGACAACCAACGAGGAGACAGGCAACTAGGCCTCAGCAACAACTCCGGCTGTCAACAGAAACAAGGCCTCAACTATTGACCAGGGGGTCAACAAGCGAAGGGGGGGAGCTGCTATCGCCCCTATCGACGACCAGGCGGAGGGGAGGAGACACAAACCTCTTCCACTGATCCGAGGGTCAACCAGCGAAGGGGTCGAGCAGCCAGCAACGACCTCCCCATCGCTGTGAAGAATAAAAGATACTACAGCAGGGGGCTCTACCCCCTAAGAGAGGATCTCCACGAGTCAAGATGTGCTTGACAGAAGATGGGGTGTAATAAGAAAGGCAATTTGCTTTCTGAGTTGCACCCAGCAGTCGTGATATTGCACCAGCTCTGAGCAATAAAGAGGAGGCAGGGTCAAATCTAAAAAACATGGACCCCCCTCCTCAAATGCTCTATTGATCTTGGTACGAGAACAAGTATTAAAGACTGCACATGATCACAAAAACTGAAATGGCTAATTTGAATTTTAGGATCTGAGTGTGACAAATCAGATATATATTTTATCCTAATATGGTTTAAAATGTCTTAAGTGTTATCTAGATAGTAGTGTGTAGAGATTGATATCTATGTTTGACATATTAAGGATAGGTAAACTATCCGAGTGGGGACTGTTGTAAAATCCAAAACATATATATCAAGATTAACTAAATGTGTAGAAATATTTGGGCCTCAAAACAATAAGTCATAGATTGTCTGTGTGTGGTTAAATAGACAGATTGTGCAAATGCCCTCCTGGGGTGACAATGGCATAGTGGCAGCTGGGGTAAGACTCCTTCCCTTTAGGGGGAAGATCAAACGAAGAACAAAAGGTCACCTAGACATGTTATCTAGCTGGAGTATCCTGTCACACACACAGACACTCACATACTCACACACACACATACACATCCACACACACACACAGTGAAACAACTGTTACATCAAAGCGCCCATGAAGTGTTATACGGCCTGGGGACACAGACAGACACACACACATACATACACACACACACTTTCGAATACACATCCACACACACACACTCATACACACATAGTCACACACTCACACACACACACACACACTCACACACACATACACACACACACACACACACACACACACACACACACACACACACACACACACACACACACACACACAGAACATCTCCAAACAAGCTAACTATTTTCTGGTATATTGTTAAAATAGTAATTTGTATCTTGAATTAGGTCATTGAAGTTAAGGTAAAATATAATTAGGTTTGGTCATACTAAAATGTCTACAATTAGTTAATGTGTCTGTGCTATTTTCATTTAGATACAGTATGATTAATTGGTTGTTCTATATGGTATTGAAATGTATTCTATTAAGCTAACAGAATGATTAGATTATGGTATTGAAATGTATTCTATTAAGCTAACAGAATGATTAAGATTTGTTAGATATATGTTCTGAAAGTCAAACAGACTTAGTAATAAAGAAATATATCTGTGTTTAGGTAATCAATATATCTTGAGGTACATCGAAGTACCAAGTCAAGTAATGTGTTTAAGTAAAAGATATAAGGAAATGAAAATGATGCAATGTTTAAACTTTGATTAATTAAGGACAGCTTCTCTGTTAGTAATGTGAGGGTTTGGCCTATAGGCCAAACCCCTATTTTCAAATGCCAGCTTAAGCAGTCCTGTGATTGGAGGAACTAATGTGATGATGTCATCAACTCGGAGACACTGGCCTGGGCTATAAGATGGGTGTGGGATGTGGGAAGGGGGACCGAAGAAACAACAGAAGAACACTCTGGAACCACCAAACCCACACAGGACAAGACCTCTCTCACCATCTCCACCATCAACACCAAGGCCGAACGAGAACAAAAGGACTTTTTGGAGGGAAAACCAACTTCTTTGTTTTGTCAGCCAGGACAACAAAGACCAGCTTTATACTGAAAACAGACTGCTTTGTTTTGTCAGCCAGGACAACAAAGACCAGCTTTATACTGAAAACAGACTGCTTTGTTTTGTCAGCCAGGACAACAAAGACCAGCAACAATTTATCTTTATACTGTAATATTAGTCTGGTTGTTATCATCTTACGGCATAGTGTTTGTGATCAACAACCATAGCATCTTCTTATTGTAATTTGTATACACTCTTTCTCTCTTATTAAACAACTGTTAAACTACCTTCCTCCTAAATGCCTTTCTGCCTTTCGGCCTGCTCAGTCAGTTTGAAGAGAAGTGATTCCCAGCTTTAAAGTATTGAGACACAACGCAGAAAGAAGCAGCAACCCGGTTCTGAAGCAGAGCAGAACCGAAACAGCCTGGGAATCCACTTCAGTTGCTTCTAGGAAATAACTGCTTGAAGAGCCGATGATGATCAGTGATTACATGTTGCATTGTTAATCAACTCGTTGTACTCAAGATATGCATTATTAGTGTTACCTCCAAATGATGATCGTTTGTCTTTAGCAGCCAAGTCAAGTCAAGTCAAGTCAAGCGGTTCTCTGAATAGTTTTAATCCTCCAGGCCAAGTATCCACTGCCACTCTGGCCATCATAATAATGCTCCTTGGAGGGTGGAATAAAAACAGACACTTCACATTTAAAAGTGAAAAACAGCATGCTCTGGTAGGATTAAAAATTTATCAATATTGCCACAACCATTACTGTGTGCAACTCACATAGCCATTCTTAGAGTGTGGGTCACTGAGGTAGGGGAATAAGGTCACGATTCCTCTGGCATACTTTTCTTTCAGATGTCTGGGTGGTGAAGTACTGGAAGATTAAGATTAAAGAAGAATGTATTTCTCAGTCATATTCCCTGGATTTCATTTAGATTTCAAATTAATCGGAAAGCTAGATTGAGAACAAACTAAAAACAAGGAGCTAATTACCCATTCTTCTCTGTCAAGTCAGCTGCCAATAGGTTCACCATTTTCCTTCTGTTGTCATCGTGCAAGGACTTGGTTCGATTGTATTCATTTATTATGCGTTCTCCACCAGATTTCTCACGAAGAATGGATTCCACCAACTTGAAGCACAAAAGCACATGCACAAAAAACAATTCAGTGTTAGGAATATACTGTAGACTGCAATTCAAAGTTAAGGTAAAGGATAAGTATCCTTAATATCAGTTTTAACCCTATCTGAGGTCTGTCTAGCATGCTTCTGACTCGTGGAGATGATAATTTGAGAGATCCATCCAATCTCAAGTGAGCTACAATATTCTTACAGGCACGCGACCAGTACAATGGAAAAGATGGGGGCATAACATTGACAGTAAAAAACATGCATTTCTGAGTTGTGAATCACAGGGTGATGCATACATATTACATGTGTGTCAACTCTTACTTGCTTGGCCTCTGTATCCAGCCTATGGCGTCTTCGTGAAGGGTCCTCTGAAATGATGACAGTATCCTGTGATCCTGACGAATCCAGGGATGATGGCTGGGACCCTGACGAATCCAGGGATGATGGTTGGGACCACTCAGATGAGGCTAGCGTGGAGACAGACTGCTCAGATGAGGCTAGCGTGGAGACAGGATAAATAAATAAAAAGATTATACACAGTTTCCTCATAAAGATGTCCCTTATCTAATCGAATGTAAGCTTCACATGACAAATAACTTATTCATTAAATATATATTACAAATGTAATCAAACCTGTGTCATATTTGATGATTAGCACCCCAGTGGATGCATCTCTTGCTACCTCCTCAAAAACATCGTCATCCAATTCGGTCCCCGAACTGTCAAAAACTTTCACACCTTCCGTTACAGCTGGGACACCAAACTTTGCAAATGCTAGAAACGGGCACAAAAGCTTTTGTAAACAGAAATGTCATTGGATGTATCCAGTGATTTCTAAATCTACTCACTAAATATTCACTTAATCTTGAATAATTGCTGTCTGCAATACAATAGATGAAGCCACAGATCCACCCAGTGGATAACCATTGAGTATCACATTGAGGACAATTTCCCAATGATCCCAATTTCTTACCTGCACTCAGAAACTCGATCAGATTTATTTCTGTAATCCGAACAAACTTTTGGACATCTCCCAGTTGTACTTTCAACAGCATGCTTGCTGCAAGCCTGCAAGAGAGTTACCAACGAGTGGGCAACTTGAACACAGGGAAGTGTGGGAAATTAGTGTCAGGCTGGAATATTCAGTGACTTTGTACTTATTATTTACCTTATTGGGGACATTGATCTAAGTTAAGTTATTATTAAATGTTTTACTTAGATCAATGTCCCCAATAAGGTAAATAATAAGTACAAAGTCACTGAATATTCAAGCCTGACACTAATTTCCCACAGATGCAAACAGACAAAAAAAGGAGAGCTATATAACCCAGGGCTTTCCTTGCATTTTCCCTGTGTTTCTTCCATTAAACTCAATCAACCATATTGTATGCATTCTAATGCACTCACTCTCATAACACACCATTTAATAGTACAGATTACTTATATCATTCAAGGGTATTTCCCCGCATTAACATTAGCTAGCAAGACACATTTGAAAAAACTCACGAAGGGCTAGGCTGGCTCACGTTCAAGGCCTCCCTCAACGTGAAATGGCGCACGTGCAGTCTTCTTGGCTGTCGCCGAAATCTGTGGACTTAACAAAATAATAACGTTGGTCAAATGCCAAATAACTGTTACTTGATTTCATACTGTAGGACACATTTACCTCAGAACATGGCATGCAAATGTTTGTTACCAAGACAATGTTAGCAGCTTGGTAACAGGGCCTTCCTTGCATTTTCCCTGTGTTTCTTCCATTAAACTCAATCAACCATATTGTATGCATTCTAATGCACTCACTCTCATAACACACCATTTCATAGTACAGATTACTTATATCATTCAAGGGTATTTCCCCGCATTAACATTAGCTAGCAAGACACATTTGAAAAAACTCACGAAGGGCTAGGCTGGCTCACATTCAAGGCCTCCCTCAACGTGAAATGGCGCACGTGCAGTCTTCTTGGCTGTCGCCGAAATCTGTGGACTTAACAAAATAATAACGTTGGTCAAATGCCAAATAACTGTTACTTGATTTCATACTGTAGGACACATTTACCTCAGAACATGGCATGCAAATGTTTGTTACTAAGCCAATGTTAGCAGCTTGGTAACAGGGCCTTCCTTGCATTTCCCTGTGTTTCTTCCATTAAACTCAATCAACCATATTGTATGCATTCTAATGCACTCACTCTCATAACACACCATTTCATAGTACAGATTACTTATATCATTCAAGGGTATTTCCCCGCATTAACATTAGCTAGCAAGACACATTTGAAAAAACTCACGAAGGGCTAGGCTGGCTCACGTTCAAGGCCTCCCTCAACGTGAAATGGCGCACGTGCAGTCTTCTTGGCTGTCGCCGAAATCTGTGGACTTAACAAAATAATAACGTTGGTCAAATGCCAAATAACTGTTACTTGATTTCATACTGTAGGACACATTTACCTCAGAACATGGCATGCAAATGTTTGTTACTAAGCCAATGTTAGCAGCTTAGTAACAGGGCCTTCCTTGCATTTTCCCTGTGTTTCTTCCATTAAACTCAATCAACCATATTGTATGCATTCTAATGCACTCACTCTCATAACACACCATTTCATAGTACAGATTACTTATATCATTCAAGGGTATTTCCCCGCATTAACATTAGCTAGCAAGACACATTTGAAAAAACTCACGAAGGGCTAGGCTGGCTCACGTTCAAGGCCTCCCTCAACGTGAAATGGCGCACGTGCAGTCTTCTTGGCTGTCGCCGAAATCTGTGGACTTAACAAAATAATAACGTTGGTCAAATGCCAAATAACTGTTACTTGATTTCATACTGTAGGACACATTTACCTCAGAACATGGCATGCAAATGTTTGTTACTAAGCCAATGTTAGCAGCTTGGTAACAGGGCCTTCCTTGCATTTTCCCTGTGTTTCTTCCATTAAACTCAAGTTCAAGTTCAAGTTTCAAGTTTCTTTAATAGTTGTCATACAGAAGTACAGAATACTTTTGTACAAAATGCTTCTTACTGTTGCGCTCCAGAGACTGTGCATGACAAGATAAGTATGAAATAAAGACATAGTAAAAATTAGAAGTAAAAAAAGAGGTCACAGTGTTCAGTTTAGACATATGTACAATGTTCGTAGACGTAGTTACCATACAATATACAATACTGTGCAGTGTACTAATATACAATACTATATAGTGCAAGGCATAAATGGACGAGGTGCAGTTTAGGTACAATTCACAGTAGGTGTACGAGTTGTAGTGCAAATCCTTTATCAATAAATATAAAGTGTAAGTGTGTTTGTGTGATCTAAAGTGTGGAGAGTGGGTGCTGCAGTGTGTTGTTTGTTTGAGTGAGTGTGTGCGTGTGGGTGTGTGTGCTGTGTGCATTTGATGGTTGTTGCATAGTGATTATTGTTCGTTTAGCGATTATTGTTCGTTTAGCAGCCTGATGGCCTGGGGATAGAAGCTCCTTCTGAGTCTTTCTGTGCTCGCCATAAGACTCCGGTATCGCTTGCCTGACGGCAGCAGTTCAAAGAGGCAGTTGTTCGGGTGGCTCGAGTCCTTAATAATTCTCTTAGCCTTCCCCTTGCACCGCTTGTTGTAAATGTTCTGGAGGGTGGGAAGCCCCCCTCTAATTGTGCGTTCGGCTGAACGTGTCACTCTTTGTAGTCTGCTACGGTCTTGTGCAGTGCTATTCCCAAACCAGGAGGTGATGTTGCCGGTCAGGATGCTCTCTATTGTACATGAGTAGAAGTTCCTAAGGATCTTCTGACTGACTTGGAACTTCCTTAGGCGCCTGAGGAAGTAGAGGCGTTGTCGTGCCTTCTTCACAACACTGTCAATGTGTGTGGTCCATGTCAAGTCCTCGGATATGTGGGCTCCGAGGTACTTGAAACTGTTCACTCTCTCAACTGGTGCCCCGTCGATGCTGAGGGGGCTGTAGTCCTTGACCCCCGACCTCCTGAAGTCCACAATCATCTCTTTTGTTTTGCTGACGTTCAGGGAGAGGCAGTTCTCCTGACACCACTGTGACAGGTTCTCTACCTCTTCCAGGTAGGCCCTTTCGTCGTTGGCAGAGATCAGGCCCACCACTACTGTGTCATCAGCAAATTTGATGATGGTGTTGTTGTTCCGCTGTGCTACGCAGTCATGTGTGTACAGGGAGTAGAGGAGGGGGCTCAGAACACAGCCCTGGGGGGCCCCTATGTTGAGCGTGATGGATGAGGAGGTGCAGTTGCCGGCTCTTACCACCTGGGGTCTGCCCGTCAGGAAGTCCAGGACCCACTGGCACAGGTCATAGTTCAAGCCCAGGTCCCTGAGCTTGGCTATGAGTTTGGAGGGGACTATGGTATTGAATGCTGAGCTGTAGTCGATGAACAGCATTCTCACATAGTTCCCCTGCCTCTTGTCCAGATGTGATGCTGCTGTGTGCAGCACATGGGCTATGGCGTCCTCCGTGGACCTGTTGGGGCGATATGCAAATTGCAGAGGGTCCAGGTTGATGGGGAGGGAGGAACAGATGTAGCCCTTCACTAGCTTCTCAAAGCACTTCATGGCTATGGAGGTGAGGGCTACAGGGCGGTAGTCGTTGAGGCAAGCGGGCGTAGATTTTTTGGGTACAGGGATGATGGTGGACTTCTTCAGACAGGTGGGGATGACGGCCTGTTCCAAGGACAGGTTGAAGATGTCAGTGAATACCGGGGCCAGTTGGTCGGCACAGACTTTTAGGACGCGGCCGGGGATGCCGTCCGGTCCTGCTGCCTTCCTGATATCCACTTTTTTAAAGATCCGTCTCACCTCATGCTCTGTTACCCTGAACACTGAGTCTCCATCAGCAGACCCCCCCCCCCCCCATTGCCGTGGTTTGTAGGCTGGTGTTGTTATTCACAGCCTCAAACCTCGCATAGAAGGAGTTGAGATCATTTGCTAAGGAGATGTCACTGTTCAGTTTGAGGGGGGTTCCTTTGTAGTCTGTCATTGTTCTGAGGCCCTGCCACATGCCTCTAGAGTCAGCCTGTTCAAACTGAAGTTCAACTTTATCCCTGTAACGCCATTTTGCCTCTATTACTGCTCTCCTGACGTTGTATCTTGCCATCTTGTGTTCTTCCATGTTGCCTGTCACCAGCCCGGTGTTGTATGCTGTTGTGCGCACTTTCAGAGCCTCACGGACGGATTTGTCTACCCAGGGCTTTTGATTTGGGTAGATATTAATTTTGGTGGTGGGGATTATTACTTCTACCTGAGTACAGACATAGTCAATCACCGTTTCGGTGTATTCGTTAATATTGGCTGTGTTATCACGGAATACACTCCATTCTGTGCTTCCCAGCACTGCTTGGAGTGACTCCACTGACGTCACGGCCCAACGCTTAACCTCTCGCGAGACCACCGGCGTTCGCTTGAGACTCTGTTTGTACTTAGGCAAAAGAAAAATGGCGGCGTGATCGCTTTTACCGAATGGACTAAGAGCCTGTGACTTGTACCCATTCTTAAATTGCGAGTATACATGGTCTAATATGTTCTCGCCTCTGGTGGGACAGGTCACATGCTGATAGAAATTCGGCAGCACCGTTTTAAGACGCGCGCTGTTGAAATCCCCCAAGACCAAAATGGCAGCGTCAACATTAGCTGCCTGGAGTTTGTTTACCTCGTCGTGAAGTTTTGAAAGTGCGACCCCAGTGTTCGCGTGTGGTGGAATGTACACTCCGATGAGGATGATGGACGTTAACTCTCTTGGGAGGAAGAAGGGTCGACATTTTATCGTGATAAACTCCAGGTCAACTCAATCAACCATATTGTATGCATTCTAATGCACTCACTCTCATAACACACCATTTCATAGTACAGATTACTTATATCATTCAAGGGTATTTCCCCGCATTAACATTAGCTAGCAAGACACATTTGAAAAAACTCACGAAGGGCTAGGCTGGCTCACGTTCAAGGCCTCCCTCAACGTGAAATGGCGCACGTGCAGTCTTCTTGGCTGTCGCCGAAATCTGTGGACTTAACAAAATAATAACGTTGGTCAAATGCCAAATAACTGTTACTTGATTTCATACTGTAGGACACATTTACCTCAGAACATGGCATGCAAATGTTTGTTACTAAGCCAATGTTAGCAGCTTAGTAACAGGGCCTTCCTTGCATTTTCCCTGTGTTTCTTCCATTAAACTCAATCAACCATATTGTATGCATTCTAATGCACTCACTCTCATAACACACCATTTCATAGTACAGATTACTTATATCATTCAAGGGTATTTCCCCGCATTAACATTAGCTAGCAAGACACATTTGAAAAAACTCACGAAGGGCTAGGCTGGCTCACGTTCAAGGCCTCCCTCAACGTGAAATGGCGCACGTGCAGTCTTCTTGGCTGTCGCCGAAATCTGTGGACTTAACAAAATAATAACGTTGGTCAAATGCCAAATAACTGTTACTTGATTTCATACTGTAGGACACATTTACCTCAGAACATGGCATGCAAATGTTTGTTACTAAGCCAATGTTAGCAGCTTAGTAACAGGGCCTTCCTTGCATTTTCCCTGTGTTTCTTCCATTAAACTCAATCAACCATATTGTATGCATTCTAATGCACTCACTCTCATAACACACCATTTCATAGTACAGATTACTTATATCATTCAAGGGTATTTCCCCGCATTAACATTAGCTAGCAAGACACATTTGAAAAAACTCACGAAGGGCTAGGCTGGCTCACGTTCAAGGCCTCCCTCAACGTGAAATGGCGCACGTGCAGTCTTCTTGGCTGTCGCCGAAATCTGTGGACTTAACAAAATAATAACGTTGGTCAAATGCCAAATAACTGTTACTTGATTTCATACTGTAGGACACATTTACCTCAGAACATGGCATGCAAATGTTTGTTACTAAGCCAATGTTAGCAGCTTGGTAACAGGGCCTTCCTTGCATTTTCCCTGTGTTTCTTCCATTAAACTCAATCAACCATATTGTATGCATTCTAATGCACTCACTCTCATAACACACCATTTCATAGTACAGATTACTTATATCATTCAAGGGTATTTCCCCGCATTAACATTAGCTAGCAAGACACATTTGAAAAAACTCACGAAGGGCTAGGCTGGCTCACGTTCAAGGCCTCCCTCAACGTGAAATGGCGCACGTGCAGTCTTCTTGGCTGTCGCCGAAATCTGTGGACTTAACAAAATAATAACGTTGGTCAAATGCCAAATAACTGTTACTTGATTTCATACTGTAGGACACATTTACCTCAGAACATGGCGTGCAAATGTTTGTTACTAAGCCAATGTATCGCCCTGTGTTTTTTTCAAATCTTTTTTTCCAAACGATACAATTCACAATCACCCCTCCACATTGTATTTAACAACATTAACATTACCTCTTGCAAGTTGCTGGAAGCCAATAGCTACCGAATTAATTAATTAATATGTGATTAGGGGGAGAAACTTACCTGCTGAGTTACCGCTGCCGCGACGTGAAGAAAATGGCGTGTCTTGGACATTCTTCAAGAGAAGGAGATGGGCGGAGCTTCCCAGAGTAGTGATGACACCAGCCAATTAACTACGAAATATTTCACCAACACTGTCTGCATTTTACTCAAACTGTTGTTGTAATAACTCTGAAAGAGTCAATGTACTTTGACACTGCATATTTGACACTGCGAATTTTACTGTACAGGATCTATGGGTAAGAGTACTGTATAATTGAATACCGTTTATGTCACAAATGTATCAGTACTAAATACCTATATGTCCCTATGCCATAAATGTCATGTATGTTGTGTATGTCATAAATGTCGATATGAATTGAAAATGGGGGACCCTGATGTAAACAAGACAAACGTCTTTCTCAGGCCGTACTGTATTGTACCCATTCTGCAATCTGTTAAATAAAGTTTTCATTCATTCATTCATTCATTCATTCATTCATTCATTCATTCATTCATTCATTCATTCATTCATTCATTCATTCATTCATTCATTCATCCATCCAGATGGCGATCAAACAATTGGAATATTCTTTTTGGATTACTCCCGGCCACAGGTAAGGGCGATTTGACTTAAATTTTTGCTTGATCCTGCAAGGCCTTTGTACCGATCGGGCTGATAACCGTTTTTAGTGTTCAATGTGAATGCCGTTACTGACAATCAAATCATCAGAAACGACCCCCCCCCCTTTCATGCATTCATGATGGAACATAATACCTATATTGTAGATTTGATTCCGGAACAATAGCGGGTTCAGGCAAGAAACGGCAGCGTCTACAATGGAATTGACGTGTAGGGCTATAACTCAGCATTTCATGAATTACCCTAGACCATTCTAAAACCATACTTATATTCACCACGGTATAACACGGGAACGTATGGATGGATTTTTGCATGTTGACCGGAAGAAACTCAATGTCAAATCACTATAGTATTGTATCCATGGCTATAATATAGAATATAGATTTAGCTCTACAAACAAGGTGACTAACTCCCATCGTTTACAGCTTGGCAGTAGCTACCACAGGATAAGGTTAATAGCTGGCAGCCAATGAGTTAAGGATGAGAGTGAGTTTAACTCGCAGTACCGCTACTCGCCACAGTCACTTCACAACACTTGGAGTCCATCGTGACTGCGCCTCGCGGTACCATCTGTTACACATATAAGGAAGCAACTGGATAAATATGCTAATCTGATGTATGTACAGTATTATATAGTATATGGTATAACTTATACAGTAGGTATAGGATATATATTGTTTGGGATAGCTATTTGTGCTATTAATAGATTCAGTACTGCAGCCTATAAACTGCTAGCACCGTGCTGCTTTCTGCACTGATAAACCATGAAAGAAAAAAAGTTACTTGAGGCCTTATTGACAGAAGTGTATGGTGGCACGTGGTGTAGTGGTTAACACTGTCTCCTCACAGCACAGTGGTGTAGTGGTTAACACTGTCTCCTCACAGCACGGTGGTATAGTGGTTAACACTGTCGCCTCACAGCACGGTGGTGTAGTGGTTAACACTGTCTCCTCACAGCATGGTGGTGTAGTAGTTAACACTGTCTCCTCACAGCACGGTGGTATAGTGGTTAACACTGTCTCCTCACAGCACGGTGGTGTAGTGGTTAACACTGTCTCCTCACAGCATGGTGGTGTAGTGGTTAACACTGTCACCTCACAGCACGGTGGTGTAGTGGTTAACACTGTCTCCTCACAGCACGGTGGTGTAGTGGTTAACACTGTCTCCTCACAGCACGGTGGTATAGTGGTTAACACTGTCTCCTCACAGCACGGTGGTGTAGTGGTTAACACTGTCTCCTCACAGCATGGTGGTGTAGTGGTTAACACTGTCTCCTCACAGCACGGTGGTGTAGTGGTTAACACTGTCTCCTCACAGCACGGTGGTGTAGGGGTTAACACTGTCTCCTCACAGCACGGTGGTGTAGTGGTTAACACTGTCTCCTCACAGCACGGTGGTGTAGGGGTTAACACTGTCTCTTCACAGCACGGTGATGTAGGGGTTAACACTGTCGCCTCACAGCACGGTGGTGTAGTGGTTAACACGGTCTCCTCACAGCACAGTGGTGTAGTGGTTAACACTGTCTCCTCACAGCACGGTGGTGTAGTGGTTAACACTGTCGCCTCTAACACTGTCTCCTCACAGCACGGTGGTGTAGTGGTTAACACTGTCTCCTCACAGCACGGCGGTGTAGTGGTTAACACTGTCTCCTCACAGCACGGTGGTGTAGTGGTTAACACTGTCTCCTCACAGCACGGTGATGTAGTGGTTAACACTGTCTCCTCACAGCACGGTGGTGTAGTGGTTAACACTGTCGCCTCACAGCACGGTGGTGTAGTGGTTAACACTGTCTCCTCACAGCACGGTGGTGTAGTGGTTAACACTGGGTCTCATTCTCCAAGGATTTAGGACAAAAAGGGCTTTCTCTTAGGGCCATTTGAGACCTTTTCGGGCCGATTTTGGGATTCCCCAACCGTCCCAATAAAACATATATAATTAATATTATATTATAATATATTGTCTATATTCATGTCTTGCCCGAAAATTTCTCAAATGGCCCTAAGAGAAAGCCCTTTTTGTCGTAAGTCCATTGGAGAATGAGACACACTGTCTCCTCACAGGACGGTGGTGTAGTGGTTAACACTGTCTCCTCACAGCATGGTGGTGTAGTGGTTAACATTGTCGCCTCTAACACTGTCTCCTCACAGCACGGTGGTGTAGTGGTTAACACTGTCTCCTCACAGCACGGTGGTGTAGTGGTTAACACTGTCTCCTCACAGCACGGTGGTGTAGTAGTTAACACTGTCTCCTCACAGCACGGTGGTGTATTGGTTAACACTGTCTCCTCACAGCACGGTGGTGTAGTGGTTAACACTGTCTCCTCACAGCATGGTGGTGTAGTGGTTCTGTGTCGTATGGCTCCGCTCGGCGTCACTACTGCACTGTACCTCGCTCGTGCACGCGCACTGAATAAAAAAATCCACAATGTACCTTTACATCCCAACATCCGTCTGACCACACCCCTATCAGCTTACCTTCATAAGCAGGTGTGTGGCCACCTACTCGCCTCCTTCTTCGCTTTCACCACAAGGAAGTGCCTTCGGTAGATCCCCACTTGACGAGGTTGCTAGTTGAAGAAAGTTGAGACGAGTTTACATTGTGCTTATTTTTTTCTTCTCTCATACATATTCAAGAGAAAAATCTAAGTCATAATGTCTACTTCGGAGAGTCGTAGAACCACTCTTCACCAGCGGTTCTCCATTCCCGCCTCCGTCGTGCGTTCTGGTGCGGGGCTGTTGCCGCGTTTGTGGTCGGCAGCCACGACCGGTAGGCATCCGATGGGTAGTTTGCCTCTCCGAGGAGCCAGTGCACTGGTGCCGTCGCCTCTGCGATGGCCTGGTCCTGGCTCTGGTTCCTCTGTTTCCGGGGAATCGTCCGTTGTTGAACGGCCGGTTCCGTTGGTTCCGGAGGATTTGAGACGCAAACGTTTTGCGTCTGCTCGGTCCCGTCGCAAGATGGTGTCCTGCAGACGCGAACGGCCTGGGTTTGGGGAATTGCTGGAGACCAGCGAGGATGCGTCGGTCTCTAGCTGCCCAATGGAAACAGAGGATTGCATGGTAGAGGCGGACGGGTTCTTGTTTGAAGGCCCAGTAGAGACGAATATCCCACCCGTCCAGGTAACACTGGAGGGGGGGGATATGTCTCCTTGGGGCGCCTTGTTCGAGGATGTCGGGGAAACCCCTCGGCCTCATCGGCAGGATGCCCTACTATCAGCCACATCAGACTGTGGCTCCTTAACCAGTCGAAGCCTGCTGCATGTGAGGGATGCGGGTTCGGTGGAGGAAAGTCTGCAGGGGGAACTGCAGGCTTTGTTCCCCGAGCTTATGGCGGTGGCGGCCGCTGCAAACGGCGTGCCGCTGCCGCAGCCACTGCCTGCTCCTGTCCCTGATGATCTAATAGGTCATCTCTGGCAGCGTCGCCTGGTGAGAGGGGTGGACGTTGTCTACCCATTTTTCCCCTCAATGGGGGCCTATGTTCGTCGGGGCCAGGTGGTGTCCCACATCATGGGCCTCACTCCCGCCTACGTACCAGTTACGCGGGTGGTGGGTTTGGTTGAAGGTATGAGAGAGGGTGTGCCACGGCTTGATAGGCCGATGGCCGCTCTCCTCTGTCCGGATGTGGTGTGGGAGCCGTTATGCAAGCCGGTTCTCCAAGGAAAATCGGCTAGGCGGTTGGCGTATTGGAGTGATCAGTCGTTCATCGCGGGTACACAATCGCTGGCTGCTGCGTCTAATATCGCACAGCTGGCAAGATTTGTATCCGGGATAATGACGGGCGGCACGGAGCGGTCGGAGGTACAACATGATCAGCTCACCCAGGCGGCAGGAGCTGTCCTGCATCTGACTCAGGTGCAGGCCATAGCCTCTGGGAAAGTGCGCGCCCTGGCAACTCTGATCCAGCGCCACCTTTGGCTGGAGCAGGCCCGTGTGCCGGAGAAGAAGAAGGCTCCTCTTCTGACGGCCACCCTCTCCGATGCTGGACTGTTCGGGAAGGCCCTGCAATTGATGACCTCAACATGCAGAGAGATGGCAGAGGAGAGATCCGAGAGATCCGACGAAGGCTAGGAGGAGAGACGGTGCTGCTGCTGCAGCCGGCCCATCTACGACCGGAGGAGACGGTAGGGATCGACGAGACCAGCAACCGATTACCTACCGTCCCTCCGGGGCTTCTCGGGTGGCAAAGCCCGAGCGGCTCGAGGCAGCAGACGCCGCTAGGCAGTGACTTTTTTCCCCATGCGGTCCCCTCTGTTTACCCCTCCCCGGCCCTCTCATATTATTTGTTTGCTTAAATAAAAAGTCCCCTCTAAAGGGGGACTGTATTTTTTGTTAAACGAACTGTGTGTTTCTTCACCAAAACATATGATGAGGTTGCAAAGTGTGAATCTTCACTAGTATACATTGATAGAAGGGTTGAGTTCGTGTTATGAGCTTAAGCAAGGTCTGCAGCATACACTCGGTTATAGAAGGGTTTCTACCTCGGCCTGACACCACATGCAGGTAGAGGCTGGTTGTATGGTCTGTTGCTTACACAAGTAATATTGAGCTACAACACTGTTGTGTTAGTTGCAGTAATGCTCGTATACACACGTTCCACGGCCCAGCCGTTCGCTCTCTCTATCAGTGTCTTTTCTATGTACAACATGGGATGCGGGTGTAGGATTCACACATACGCACACACGACTTGGTTTTGTTGTAAACCCTGTTCACAGTTTCTGTGGGTAGCGTGCATTGTATTAGCTTGCGCTATTCATTAGCATTCTACCAAAGGTATCATATGCTACAGTTGTTATTGTGTGCAGGGGGAAGGGTTTGTGAGGGGGTGCCGAATAAACCCCTCCTTCCCTCTTCTGATTGGTCAGGGGGTTTTACTCGTCTCCTGTTAGGCCAGTCGGGGCCAAGCCGTTAGGCGACTTGGCAGGGAGGGGGGGGGGGGGGGCGGAGGGTTACCCTGACTCTACTCCTATTAAAAACAGGCGTTGAGTGTTGGGTTTCCCCCCGTCATAGCATACGTCACTACGCACGTTGCTGTTGACGATGGCTTCCGTGAGTTAGATCTTTACGTACGATCTGTTGGTGTCAAAGTGTTGGGATAGAACGTAGGACTTACGGGTCCTCTACGTTCGATTTTATGTGTAACTTGAGTCGGTTGGTCACATGACTCATAGTTACCATGGCTTTTTCATTCTACGACTCACGTGGGAAGGCTCTCTGGGGAATTCAGTCTGAAATCCTCTGTGATAGGGGTGACTGGATGTAAAAATGTAAACAGTTTTTACCCCCGGCTGTGTCGAATGGGATTCATGTCTGTTGGTGCTTCCTCCTTTTTTATAAAAAGAGTTGGAGTATAGGAAGCACCACACCCCTCTTGTCGTTTCCCCTGGGCGCCTTGGGGATTCACTGAAAGGTCTAAATAGCCTGTTCATTGATGTGGTTGTGTCCCGACGCATGCATAGTGCTAGCTCGGGTTGTTCTGTTACAGATCATGCGGATAGCTAGTATGCCTTGGTTGCTTGTGGTTAAAACAGCATTTTTATAAAGCAACTGGGATGGAGGTTTTTCCTCTTCCGACAACCTGTTACTGGTTCTCGACGGATTCTCGTTCATATCTGGGGGATGATAACGGAATGGTTCTGAACATATGTAGAGGGGTCTCACGCCCTTGTGGTGGGCCACCGAGCACAGTTCACACCGGCAGTCTGGGTGGCGCCCTCTTTTCATGTTTTAGTTCAAACACGCATATCTGCCCCTTCTCCTGGAGTAGGCATGTCGGCGTGGTTAGGGCACAGGACTGGTTCTGGTCGCGCTGGTCCAGGTCAGTTAACCCGTTTGTCCGCCGGGGATGCAGATCTGCTGTTCTGGTACCCTGAGGGACTTGGGTTTTTTTCCAGGGGGAAAAAAGGCCGGGTCGGCCCGGGGCGTTACGAGGTTAGGCGTTATGGAGATCCTTGTTGGGTACTTTGTACCTGGCACTATCATGGGGGCTGGTTCTCCTTTTTTCTTCGCTCCTCTCTCACGCATGGCGAAGAGAGGGCTGTTGGGGTGGTCTTTGGACCTCCTCTGGTAACCCTGTATACTTCCCGAGCCGGTCCGAAGTAAAGTTTCGTTGATACCGTAGGCCTGGGATAACCCTTTTTTCTGAGGGGTTATAGGAACAACCACCGTCGGTACCAAGAGGGTGGTTGATTCTCTGGTAAGTTGGAGCAGTGTCAACTCCCGGGTTACCCGGTTGAGTGTGCCCCTGCACGTTCATGACGTCTGCCTATCATGTCAGCCTTCTCTGCCTCGACCCCTCTGGGTGGGTTTTCTTTAATGGAGGCTTTGTCATGCACCAACGCCAGCATACGCCCCTTCCGCCGGGGGGGCTGTTTTCAGCTGACTCCTTTGGCGCCTGTCTCGTCCACAGTGCTCCAGGCTCAGGTTACAGCCTGTTGCCTGGTTTCCCTGGTATGCTGCCTGCTTCCGTTGGTTAACCTTTTTTGTGTGCTTACGGCCATGCTGACTGCCTGTTCTGCAGGGTCAGTGTGCCAGGCGGTGTGCTATTGGGGGGTAAGGGCCCGCTCTTGGAGGAGCCTTATCCGAATACGCTGGCGATGTGGGGGGCGGTGTCACTAAGTGACCACCTGGTGGGGTCTTGATGCCTGGCGTCATTGACCTCTCCGGGAGGTCCAGTCCCTTCAGTGGGTCTGGGTCTTCCTTCACGCTCCGCTGCTACGGCCTTGCCACGGGGTTGGGTTTGCTCTTAAACCCCATGATTTCTGGGGGCAGTAACGAGGTTGTTCCTTCCGTTCGTTCCCGGGTGGCATGCGGGTTCTGCGTGTGTGTAGTCGTGGGGTCAAGCCACGGTCTGCTCACCCTGTGCATTGAGTTGCTTGAGTGCCTCTTCGCACGGTCGGATCCGTCGCCCTCCCGTGAACCTCCAATAGGGGGGGTATCCTCCATTAGGGAGGGTCGGGGGGGCTCGGTCCTCCCCGGTCTGATGGTTGTGGGGGGCCTCAGCGGGGTACATTTGTCGGGCTATGGCTCCCGCTCAGCCCCTGTTGCAGAACAGGTGCTGAGCAATCCATTAACGTCATAGAACGAAGGGTTATGTATATAACCCAGTTCTATGAGTTAAATGGTGCGCTCAGCACCTGGACGCCGCTGCGGCCCTTGATCTCACCTTGTGGTGAAAGTTTGGGAAGGAGGCGAGTAGGTGGCCACACACCTGCTTATGAAGGTAAGCGGAAGGGGGTGTGGTCAGACGGATGTTGGGAGGTAAAGGTACATGGTGGAATTTTTTATTCAGTGCTCGTGCACGAAGTGAAGTACAGTGCAGAACAGAACAGAACAGGTGCTGAGCGCACCATTTAACTCATAGAACTGGGTTATATACATAACCCTTCGTTAACACTGTCTCCTCACAGCACGGTGGTGTAGTGGTTAACACTGTCTCCTCACAGCACGGTGGTGTAGTGGTTGTGGTATATTATCAATCAATATCTAAGGTTATTTACAGTACAATGAGGTTGTTATCTGGAAGGAGGAAAGAAGGTCATCAATGATTCAAATGGTCTTTCTCCACTGAGTGGAGAAAATAACTGTTTAGGCCAGGCAAAAGAAGAACTATAGTTCAAACTCATTTATTTGCCTCGGGGCTCAGAGTGAATTAGAAGGTTGCTTTTTCATACAAGGATTGTTCAGAGCACATTAACATATGTCTGTACAAAGGATTACATACAACAGTCATGTTAACATCAATGAAAATAGAGAATCTACTGTAAGCATTTTACACATGAGTAAGCCTGGTTTTTAAGATAAGTATCTTTACATGTTATTCTAACCAACCATCCAGTTTACTCACATGAAAAATCAGCAGACAGCATTCTCTGGATGGATCGGGAGCTGGGAGCCGCAGACCTTCTGGGTTGTCTGGGCTCCTGAATTAACACTGTGTTCGCTCTTAAATACTATCATTTTCCCCCAATCATAACAGTCTAGTAGTACGTTTTGGTCCAATCCGGTGGTCTTCTGGGGGCGGTCCCCAATCGATCTCCTGTGTGGGTGTGGGCCTGTTCCTGCATCAGAGGGGGGGCTCATGGCCCCCGTCGGTGTGGCCTTTTCTTCACAGAGGCATGTTCCAATAAACATTTTACAAGATGTATCTCCCGTGTATATGAATTTACACACTTCTAATATTATCACAGTTTTACTCTTGGCTTACATTTTGATATCAAACAGTGATAAAGAATAACTTGATACGTGTATTTTACCAGACTAAACCTTTGTAATTGAGACTTATTTTCTATATATGGTTGGCAACAAGAGTGAAATGACACTATTATCTTCATAATTAGTTTGACACTCTGAATGATATTCAAATACAATTTACTCTAATACCTCAGATAGATTAATATGATATAGTTATTATTCCAATATTGTTTTTCATTCTAATCTAGTATAATGTAATTATATTTTCCTTAGCCAGTCTGTGCTGGTCTCTGCTAGACCAGCTGTCTCTGCTCCTACATTTACATACAGTCAACTCGAGAAGGTGTTGTTTGTTCTCTAGATTAGTCATTGCTCAAGGGGGGGTTTGGAATGTCTGTCTCTTGTAACTCCAATAATATCACCTTTGGCTGAGCCCTGAAAATCCATTCTGCTTTTGAAAGGTACACTTCCTTTTGCATTTATGGCTTTCTAATATTCACACATATTAGTTATGAAATTCACAGTCAATGTTACCACATGGTTAACACTGTCTCCTCACAGCACGGTGGTGTAGTGTTTAACACTGTCTCCTCACAGCACGGTGGTGTAGTGGTTAACACTCTCTCCTCACAGCACGGTGGTGTAGTGGTTAACACTGTCGCCTCACAGCACGGTGGTGTAGTGGTTAACACTGTTGCCTCACAGCAGTGGCGGACTGGCCATCGGGACGTTCGGGACGAATCCCGATGGGCCGGAACCAAAGTGGGCTGGTCCAAAAAAAAAAAAAAAAATTTGACCTTTTTTAACACCAGTGTGTGGGCCAGTGTGTGGGCCACTAATGTGGGCCGGTGTGTGGGCCAGTGTGTGGGCCAGTGTGTGGGCCAGTGTGTGGGCCAGTGTGTGAGTCGGTGTGTGGGCCACTAATGTGGGCCGGTGTGTGGGCCAGTGTGTGAGTCGGTGTGTGGGCCACTAATGTGGGCCAGTGTGTGGGCCGGTGTGTGGGCCAGTGTGTGAGTCGGTGTGTGGGCCAGTGTGTGGGCCAGTGTGTGGGCCGGTGTGTGGGCCAGTATGTGGGCCGGTGTGTGGGCCGGTGTGTGGGCCAGTATGTGGGCCAGTCTGTGGGCCGGTGTGTGGGCCGGTGTGTGAGTCGGTGTGTGGGCCAGTGTGTGAGTCGGTGTGTGGGCCACTAATGTGGGCCAGTCTGTGGGCCGGTGTGTGGGCCAGTGTGTGAGTCGGTGTGTGGGCCACTAATGTGGGCCAGTGTGTGGGCCGGTGTGTGGGCCAGTGTGTGAGTCGGTGTGTGGGCCGGTGTGTGGGCCAGTGTGTGGGCCAGTATGTGGGACGGTGTGTGGGCCGGTGTGTGGGCCAGTATGTGGGCCAGTCTGTGGGCCGGTGTGTGGGCCGGTGTGTGAGTCGGTGTGTGGGCCACTAATGTGGGCCAGTGTGTGTGCCGGTGTGTGGGCCAGTGTGTGAGTCGGATATTCAAATACAATTTACTCTAATACCTCAGATAGATTAATATGATATAGTTATTATTCCAATATTGTTTTTCATTCTAATCTAGTATAATGTAATTATATTTTCCTTAGCCAGTCTGTGCTGGTCTCTGCTAGACCAGCTGTCTCTGCTCCTACATTTACATACAGTCAACTCGAGAAGGTGTTGTTTGTTCTCTAGATTAGTCATTGCTCAAGGGGGGGTTTGGAATGTCTGTCTCTTGTAACTCCAATAATATCACCTTTGGCTGAGCCCTGAAAATCCATTCTGCTTTTGAAAGGTACACTTCCTTTTGCATTTATGGCTTTCTAATATTCACACATATTAGTTATGAAATTCACAGTCAATGTTACCACATGGTTAACACTGTCTCCTCACAGCACGGTGGTGTAGTGTTTAACACTGTCTCCTCACAGCACGGTGGTGTAGTGGTTAACACTCTCTCCTCACAGCACGGTGGTGTAGTGGTTAACACTGTCGCCTCACAGCACGGTGGTGTAGTGGTTAACACTGTTGCCTCACAGCAGTGGCGGACTGGCCATCGGGACGTTCGGGACGAATCCCGATGGGCCGGAACCAAAGTGGGCTGGTCCAAAAAAAAAAAAAAAAATTTGACCTTTTTTAACACCAGTGTGTGGGCCAGTGTGTGGGCCACTAATGTGGGCCGGTGTGTGGGCCAGTGTGTGGGCCAGTGTGTGGGCCAGTGTGTGGGCCAGTGTGTGAGTCGGTGTGTGGGCCACTAATGTGGGCCGGTGTGTGGGCCAGTGTGTGAGTCGGTGTGTGGGCCACTAATGTGGGCCAGTGTGTGGGCCGGTGTGTGGGCCAGTGTGTGAGTCGGTGTGTGGGCCAGTGTGTGGGCCAGTGTGTGGGCCGGTGTGTGGGCCAGTATGTGGGCCGGTGTGTGGGCCGGTGTGTGGGCCAGTATGTGGGCCAGTCTGTGGGCCGGTGTGTGGGCCGGTGTGTGAGTCGGTGTGTGGGCCAGTGTGTGAGTCGGTGTGTGGGCCACTAATGTGGGCCAGTCTGTGGGCCGGTGTGTGGGCCAGTGTGTGAGTCGGTGTGTGGGCCACTAATGTGGGCCAGTGTGTGGGCCGGTGTGTGGGCCAGTGTGTGAGTCGGTGTGTGGGCCGGTGTGTGGGCCAGTGTGTGGGCCAGTATGTGGGACGGTGTGTGGGCCGGTGTGTGGGCCAGTATGTGGGCCAGTCTGTGGGCCGGTGTGTGGGCCGGTGTGTGAGTCGGTGTGTGGGCCACTAATGTGGGCCAGTGTGTGTGCCGGTGTGTGGGCCAGTGTGTGAGTCGGTGTGTGGGCCGGTGTGTGGGCCGGTGTGTGGGCCGGTGTGTGGGCCGGTGTGTGGGCCGGTGTGTGGGCCGGTGTGTGGGCCAGTATGTGGGCCAGTCTGTGGGCCGGTGTGTGGGCCACTAATGTGGGGCAGTATGTGGGCCGGTGTGTGGGCCGGTGTGTGGGCCAGTGTGTGGGCCGGTGTGTGGGCCAGTGTGTGGGCCAGTGTGTGGGCCGGTGTAGTGTGTGGGCCAGTGTGTGGGCCGTATGTGGGCCGGTGTGTGGGCCATTATGTGGGCCGGTGTGTGGGCCAGTGTGTGGGCCTGCAATAAAACAATAAACAAGTTGCATAAACTAAATCAGATAAAAAATGATCACAGTTCTGGTTTGCCTTAAGATGCAGTTTAAGATGGGTCTTGAACATGGAGTATGTAGGGCACTCTCTAATCACAACTGGTAGGCTATTCCAGTAGTTATCACTTTTAACAGAGAACACAGTTTTTGCAATGGTAGTATACCGAAAAGGCACCTTACAGTCCCCTCTACTGATGGCCCTGGTGGTAATGCCAGTGTCTGCTTTCTGTTGGATGAACTCATTCAATGGGGGAGGGGCAAGTCCATGCAGAACCTTGTACATGAAGCAAGTATATTTGAAAACTTGGAAATTCTCGAAACTTAGCATGTTATGTTTTTCTAAAACATTACAGTGATGAAATGAAATTGGTTTCCTATCAAATACTTTTATGGCTTTTTTGTAGAGTAATTCTATTGGTGTAAGAGTAGTGACATATGAAAGAGACCAGTTGATAAAACAGTACTCGATGTGTGATAAAATCATTGAATGCAGAAACATCCTTGCAGCATTAACTGGCAGGCAGGGCCTGATCTGCCTGAAGTTTTCGATGTTAAACTTGACTGTGTTTGTCACTTTTTTCACATTACTTTTTGAAGGTCAATGTAGAGTCCAATGTGACCCCAAGATACTTGAATTAATGTACAATGTCCAGCTCCGCCTCTCCCAGAAACACATTAGAGTGAGTGACCTCTACTGGTGACTTTGTGAACATCATACACACTGTTTTCTTGGTGTTAAGTGAAAGACATGCTTTTGTTAGCCAGTCTTGAATGAGACATGAGACATCAGTGAATGAGATTCACGTTTCCTCCCAACCGCGAGTAGGCCTAGAAGCGCAGAAATGGAGAATGCAAAAAAAGAAAGGGTGGAGCTGAAAAAGCTAGAATTGCTAGTAAAAGACGCAGAACAATGTTCTAAAATTACAGACATGTTTAGTAGAGGAAGGGCTGGCGTTAGAGTAGCTGCTGCTGCTAATGATGATGAAGTTCAAGTGGAAGGAACCAACAGTAACATGACAGGTGTGTGCAGTAGCCTAGTGCATATTCTACTGTTGGTGTGTGCCGGTTCATGAGGGCTAGCTAGCCTATACTAGTTCTTGCAGTGATTTCAGTCATTCTATTACAAGACAATGTGCTTTCCGTATTCCTGATTCCTTACAGCACGTGGACGTAAATAGTCGTGACTCGTGACGTTTTTTCTCTGACTAAAAGTTTAGTTAGCAATGTTAGGACTAGTGCCCACCACAGCATCAGAAGCTAAAGTGCTAACCTAGAGAGCCAATCAGAACCTAGGACGGGCTGCAAATTAATTGGCTACTAATATTATAATAGTAAATACTAAAATAAAATACTATTATGTTCCCTTTAAAATTTTCATGTTGATATAATATTGGTAATCTAATTGATTGAATTGATTAGTTGCCATTTTACATGCTTAAATAAGATGTACCTTAGAATTCCCAACAGTTAGCCATGTTCTCGATTAGTCTCATCTACATGTTTGTAGATAACCACAGCTAACTAGCTTAAGCTAACAACTAGGTCAACTACTACCCCGTAGTTAAACAAATGTGATTGCATATAACAGCTAACTGCTACAGCTAAGTTGGTAGTTAGCCTATTCCATTAATGTTGAATGTATTTATGAAGGTTGTTGATGGTGGTTGGCGCTGAATAGCAGACATGATTCCGTCAGTCTGCCACAGGGAAGCTGTGTTTGCTGATGCTGCTCACAACCACCAGTAGCGTATGACTGTGTATGTATGTGTACTGTATGTGTGAGTGTGAATGCTTGATGGTTTCTGTGAAGCGCTTTGTGGAACAATGCTGATATACAGTTAAGAATGAGTAATTCGCTTTTGGTTTTTAAGAAAATGGTTTGTAAAGCTATTTTTGAAAACTACAAGGGTGAATAATACTGTTTTATTTGCTATTTTCTTTTAGAATACTGTTTTGGAGTCTTAATTTTTTTAATTTTTGTTAAGAATATAGGACAGGCATAGGCTATATAAGCATTGCTTCAGTCTGTACCTTCTCAGTCACTGTAAAATCAAATATTGTTAAATGATGGTGTATATTGTATTGTGTGAGATGATGACTGAATAAACTACTACTACTACTACTACTACTACTACTACTACTACTACTACTACTACTACTACTTTGGGTGTTTTCAAAAGGCTGAAAAACGCTGTATGAATTCAAGCCATTATTATTGATTGCTGATGTTCTTCTTATGCAGTTGACTCTGAGGGGAGAGAGAGAGCCCAGTCCAGACAGACACACAGACACACAGAGAGAGACAGAGAGACACAGAGAGAGAGAGAGACACACACACACACACAGAGACACATACACAGAGAGAGAGAGAGAGAGAGAGAGAGAGAGAGAGAGAGAGAGAGAGAGAGAGAGAGAGAGAGAGAGAAACAAGCTCTTGGAATGGGTGTCTGGGAGGAAGTGGGGGGTCTTTCGATGTTGATTAAACGGCAAGCAACTAATGTCATGAGTGCCAAATTAAAGGACAATAAATCCAATCTAACTGAAATTGTGTAGCACAGACCTTTTCTATGGATCAAAACCTCAATATTATTATGGTGTAGTTAATACTTCATGTATCCTTAATCCCTAGGCTAATGAGGCACTAAGATGTTAGTAAAAAAAAAAACATATGCCAATGACAGGAAGTAACGGTATATGTATGTGTGTCTCTGTGTGTGTGTGTGTGCACTGTGCATGAGTGCACATCTAGGGGCGGTGTGTAGATTTGGTCTCCCTGATGTTGACTCCTTAGCCACAGCCTTGGGTTGTTTAATACTGGACAAGTGTTTCATAACGGCCGTTGTGTGGGCCGGTTTTGGGGCCGGTGCGTGGGCTGGTGCGTCTGAATGTCCCGGGCTGAATTTGTGTCCCAGTCCGCCACTGCCTCACAGCATGGTGGTGTAGTGGTTAACACTGTCTCCTCACAGCACGGTGGTGAAGTGGTTAACACTGTCGCCTCACAGCATGGTGGTGTAGTGGTTAACACTGTCTCCTCACAGCACGGTGGTGTAGTGGTTAACACTGTCTCCTCACAGCCCGGTGGTGTAGTGGTTAACACTGTCGCCTCACAGCACGGTGGTGTAGTGGTTAACACTGTCTCCTCACAGCACGGTGGTGTAGTGGTTAACACTGTCTCACAGCATGGTGGTGTAGTGGTTAACACTGTCTCCTCACAGCACAGTGGTGTAGTGGTTAACACTGTTACGACCCAAGGGTAAAGGGCTGTAAGTTAACATAACAGTTGGTTGAAAGAAATGATGGACCACGTTTGTAAACACAAGCTCAAGGGTGAGCCCAGGCCAAAACAACAAACAAACACCACTATTCTTCAAATAAACCAACCTAATCTAGGTAAAAGAAATGACATTACCTAAACTACCCTTACCTAACCAAAACAGGAGAAAACAATATCCAAATGAAATGGCAGCTCACCCCATCAGTGCTTCCTGAAAAGAGAGAAAAACACATTAATGATACATACTAGAATGGAAAACATATAACACAACACTCTATAGCTAACAATGCTCTCTCTGTGGCCATACACATACAAAGGCAGTTTCACAAAGGCCAATAAACAAATGCAGTATTATCAATGGGGTCAAGGTTACAAAATCACACCAGGCCTAGCCTCATGCCAGAGAGAGAGAGTGTGACTGAAGTGAGAAGCCATGTTTTTAACAGGGTGTGGTGATCCATGATTGGGTGGTGGGTGATGGCTTGGAGTCTTGAAACCCATCCACCAATCGGTGCTGTGCTGCTATGTAGTCCACCAATGGAAAGGCAGGCATAGCAGGGACCAATGGTGGAGGACGGGTTCTGGCTGGAGGGAGGAAACAAAATGGAGAACAATACACACACTGGGGAAGCACATACATTGGGATGTAACACACTGTCTCCTCACAGCATGGTGGTGTAGTGGTTAACACGGTCTCCTCACAGCACGGTGGTGTAGTGGTTAACACTGTCTCCTCACAGCACGGTGGTGTAGTGGTTAACACTGTCGCCTCACAGCACAGTGGTGTAGTGGTTAACACTGTCTCCTCGCAGCACGGTGGTGTAGTGGTTAACACTGTCGCCTCACAGCACGGTGGTGTAGTGGTTAACACTGTCTCCTCACAGCACAGTGGTGTAGTGGTTAACACTGTCTCCTCACAGCACGGTGGTGTAGTGGTTAACACTGTCTCCTCACAGCACGGTGGTGTAGTGGTTAACACTGTCGCCTCACAGCACGGTGGTGTAGTGGTTAACACTGTCTCCTCACAGCACGGTGGTGTAGTGGTTAACATTGTCGCCTCACAGCACGGTGGTGTAGTGGTTAACACTGTCGCCTCACAGCACGGTGGTGTAGGGGTTAACACTGTCTCCTCACAGCACGGTGGTGTAGTGGTTAACACTGTCGCCTCACAGCACGGCGGTGTAGTGGTTAACACTGTCTCCTCACAGCACGGTGGTGTAGTGGTTAACACTGTCTCCTCACAGCACAGTGGTGTAGTGGTTAACACTGTCTCCTCACAGCACGGTGGTGTAGTGGTTAACACTGTCTCCTCACAGCACGGTGGTGTAGTGGTTAACACTGTCTCCTCACAGCACGGTGGTGTAGTGGTTAACACTGTCGCCTCACAGCACGGTGGTGTAGTGGTTAACACTGTCTCCTCACAGCACGGTGGTGTAGTGGTTAACACTGTCGCCTCACAGCACGGTTGTGTAGTGGTTAACACTGTCTCCTCTAACACTGTCTCCTCACAGCACGGTGGTGTAGTGGTTAACACTGTCTCCTCACAGCACGGTGGTGTAGTGGTTAACACTGTCTCCTCACAGCACAGTGGTGTAGTGGTTAACACTGTCTCCTCACAGCACGGTGGTGTAGTGTTTAACACTGTCTCCTCACAGCAAACATGTCCTGGATTCGATTCCCGCTTGGGGACCAGGTTGCCGTGTTGCCAGGTACCCAGGTGGGGTATCTCCTGGGCCTTTCTGTGTGGAGTTTGCATGTTCTCCCCGTGCTCGCAAGGGTCCCCCCCCCCCCCGATAAGATAAACCCAATGGAAAAACATGCAGAACAGATCACTAATGCTGTTGCGTCCCTGACGAAGATGGACAGGAGCACTTGAATCGGTCCCCGGGGCGCTGCCCCACGCCGCAACCCATGTCTGCTCCCGGCTGCCCTTGGGGGGGAAGGACGATGGTATGGGAAAAGTGCAGAGAGACATTTCATCTGCAACTCAGTGCATGTGTGCAGAGTGCGAACCATGGGGGAGCTGGGGGAGCCATGGCTCCCCTATATGAGACATCAGCCCCCCTGAAAACATGATTTGTGAATTTTTGGGGGGTCTTTAAAATACTGACAATAAATGATATTTTTGCCATGCATTTCTCATTTTTCTGTAATTTTCTGTATTGTCATCATCGTGTATAATAATAAAATTTGGCTATTTTGATGTATGATTAATGATTTGCGCACTAATTCACCGTAATAGACAATAGACAACATTGACAGTGTTGTGAAGAAGGCACGACAACGCCTCTACTTCCTCAGGCGCCTAAGGAAGTTCCAAGTCTGTCAGAAGATCCTTAGGAACTTCTACTCATGTACAATAGAGAGCATCCTGACTGGCAACATCACCTCCTGGTTTGGGAATAGCACTGCACAAGACCGTAGCAGACTACAAAGAGTGACACGTTCAGCCGAACGCACAATTGGAGGGGGGCTTCCCACCCTCCAGAACATTTACAACAAGCGGTGCAGGGGGAAGGCTAAGAGAATCATCAAGGACTCCAGCCACCCAAACAACTGCCTCTTTGAACTGCTGCGGTCAGGCAAGCGATACCGGAGTCTTAAGGCGAGCACAGAAAGACTCAGAAGAAGCTTCTATCCCCAGGCCATCAGGCTGCTCAACGAACAATAAACACTATGCAACAACCATCAAATGCACACAGCACACACACCCACACGCACACACTCACTTAAACAAACAACACACTGCAGCACCCACTCTCCACACTTTAGATCACCTAAACACACTTTACACTTTATATTTATTGGTAAAGGATTTGCACTACAACTCGTACACCTTACTGTAAATTGTACCTAAATTGTACCTCATCCCATTTCTGCTCTGCACTATATAGTATTGTATATTAGTACATTGCATAGTATATTGTATGGTAACTCAGTTACTTCTATTCTGCATCGAACATTGTACATATTATGTCTATACTGAACACTGCAACCTCTATTTTTACTTCTATTTTACATGCTATACTATTTTATTTCATACTTATCTTGTCTAGCATAGTCTCTGGAGCGCAACAGTAAGAAGCATTTTGTATAAAAGTATTCTGTACTTCTGTATGACAACTATTAAAGAAACTTGAAACTAGCATAAATCTATGGGGTTGCGGCACTGCAGATATACCCTACTCGTAATAGATGGCAACATGCATGCTAGTCTTGCGTTTACCATTCAGAGCGTGGCGGCGCTGCAGCCTGCAGGCACAAATCCAACTTCACCCGCCGTTAAAAAATAAATAAATACAGGTATTCAGGATAATGTCGAAAGTTAAACGAAATATCAAAGAAGTAAGCCTTCTAACCAATTTTGGTTTTACAAAGAAGGCGAAGCAGCCTGCTGCAGGGACTACTTCTGTGACATGCAGATTTTGAGAATTGGGCAGATCTTCACCATCAGATGGGTGGCGATAATGTTGCATTTGCCTACTATAATAATGTTAGACTCGATGTGTTTGGTCGTGGACTTGTTGTTCGGTATTGGTTCATCCGTGTGTTTATGTGTAAATAGGACTGTTGTGTGTGAATTTTTTTGTTGGATCAGAGGGGTTAATCTGAGCATGTGTATTTCAATATGTGTGTCTTCATCATGCATGCAGACACCTGTGTGGTGTGGACTATGTGTGGTTCTGTAACGTTACTCATACTTATAGCCTAGGTCAGCAAACGTCACAGTAAAGTTCTCCCTGTGAGGCACGCGCAGCGCTGCTGACCCCCCCCCCCCCCCCCCAAAGAAAAATAATGAGCTCCCCCGAAGACCATGGTATGGTTCGCACACTGCATGTGTGTGTGTGTTCCTGTGTGTTGCCCATCTCACATGTGTGTGTGTTAATCTGCGTGACAATTAAAGTCTTCTTCTTCTTCTTCTTCTTCTTCTTCTTCTTCTTCTTCTTCTTCTTCTTCTTCTTCTTCTTCTTCTTCTTCTTCTTCTTCTTCTTCTTCTTCTTCTTCTTCTTCTTCTTCTTCTTCTTCTTCTAATTGTGTGTGTGTTTGTGTGTGTGTGTGTGTGTCTCATGTGCACTAACACATGATGCGAGCAGGAAGTGCAGAAGCTGCAGGAAGTCTGGCGAACTAAAAAAGCACATGGTGACAGATTGGATCCTGTCTCTCTGCTGAGGCCAGAGCTCCCAGACTGTCTCTGCTGTTCTCTTGTGAAGAACAGAACATGCCTCCCTCCCCCAACCACAGACTTTTGACTTTTGCACTGAGTTTGCAGTATTCCCTTTAAAACACACATTATATCACAATGTTTCAAAGCAGGAAGTGAGGTTTGAAACACACGCGTGCACACGCACACACACGCACGCACACACACACACACACACACACACACACACACACACACACACCTACACACACACACACACACACACACACACACACACACACACACACACACACACACACACACACACACACACACACACACACACACACACACAAGGTAGGATTTGAGTTCCAATAGTAGAAAGTAATAAGGAGAGGGAGATGTGGTTGCTCTTCTCAAGAAAACGTGTTCTTTGGGCGGGTGGTGTAGTGGAGATTGCGCTCGTCACCAATGCAAGAGGCTGCGGTCTCGACTCCCGGAGTCAGCATTGCCTGAGGCTTGGGCCGGTCGTCATACTAACTCGTTCGGCTGAGTTAGCGAGAGGGAAGTCGTGGGTGGGAATCTGGCGTTGTGGACAGCGACGCCTACAGGTCAGGTCTGGGCGTCTGCTCAGCGAAAGGCAGGAAGTGGTGAAGGCAGCGTGACCTCCCACGCATTACATGCGCACAACAACCAGGTAGGGGAGGGAGGGAATTGGCATAACGACTAAATTGGGATGGGGAGAAAAATAGGATAAAAAAAAAAGAAAACGTGTTCTTTTATTATCAGAATCACTAGAGCAAGAGACTGTAACAATAACGAATAAGAAGCCAGGCTTCAACTGAGGGTATATAAGGAAAAGATAATTAAGTAATAACAGCAAAGACAAGAGGTTCCATTTCTTGTCCGTGGCCGACTGCTCGCAGTTGTTCAGTGAAAGAAACAGACAAAGAAAGATGGGATTACTATAAAGGCAAAACTCCCAGCAAACCACACGCAGTAATTAGTGACAACAAACCACAGGTGACAGTCAATCAGCGCTAATTACAGAGAACAAGGTGAAGTACTCCAGAATGTCTGTCTGCTCCCTACTGAGTACAGAGGTCTGCCCCCTACACCCTACTGAGTACAGAGGTCTGCTCCCTACTGAGTACAGAGGTCTGCACCCTACTGAGTACAGAGGTCTGCTCCCTACTGAGTACAGAGGTCTGCACCCTACTGACTACAGAGGTCTGCACCCTACTGAGTACAGAGGTCTGCTCCCTACTGAGTACAGAGGTCTGCTCCCTACTGAGTACAGAGGTCTGCCCCCTACACCCTACTGAGTACAGAGGTCTGCTCCCTACTGAGTACAGAGGTCTGCACCCTACACCCTACTGAGTACAGAGGTCTGCTCCCTACACCCTACTGAGTACAGAGGTCTGCACCCTACTGAGTACAGAGGTCTGCACCCTACACCCTACTGAGTACAGAGGTCTGCTCCCTACACCCTACTGAGTACAGAGGTCTGCACCCTACTGAGTACAGAGGTCTGCACCCTACACCCTACTGAGTACAGAGGTCTGCTCCCTACTGACTACAGAGGTCTGCTCCCTACTGAGTACAGAGGTCTGCACCCTACACCCTACTGAGTACAGAGGTCTGCACCCTACTGAGTACAGAGGTCTGCTCCCTACTGAGTACAGAGGTCTGCACCCTACACCCTACTGAGTACAGAGGTCTGCACCCTACTGAGTACAGAGGTCTGCACCCTACACCCTACTGAGTACAGAGGTCTGCCCCCTACTGAGTACTCAGGTCTGCACCCTACTGAGTACTCAGGTCTGCCCCCTACTGAGTACAGAGGTCTGCTCCCTACTGAGTACAGAGGTCTGCCCCCTACTGAGTACAGAGGTCTGCCCCCTACTGAGTACAGAGGTCTGCCCCCTACTGAGTACAGAGGTCTGCCCCCTACTGAGTACAGAGGTCTGCCCCCTACTGAGTACAGAGGTCTGCACCCTACTGAGTACTCAGGTCTGCTCCCTACTGAGTACTCAGGTCTGCACCCTACACCCTACTGAGTACTCAGGTCTGCTCCCTACTGACTACAGAGGTCTGCTCCCTACTGAGTACAGAGGTCTGCACCCTACACCCTACTGAGTACTCAGGTCTGCTCCCTACTGACTACAGAGGTCTGCTCCCTACTGAGTACAGAGGTCTGCACCCTACACCCTACTGAGTACTCAGGTCTGCTCCCTACTGAGTACAGAGGTCTGCCCCCTACTGAGTACAGAGGTCTGCCCCCTACTGAGTACAGAGGTCTGCTCCCTACTGAGTACAGAGGTCTGCTCCCTACTGAGTACAGAGGTCTGCTCCCTACACCCTACTGAGTACAGAGGTCTGCTCCCTACACCCTACTGAGTACAGAGGTCTGCTCCCTACACCCTACTGAGTACAGAGGTCTGCTCCCTACTGAGTACAGAGGTCTGCTCCCTACACCCTACTGAGTACAGAGGTCTGCTCCCTACACCCTACTGAGTGCACTCCTCTATACCTCCAGAGATCATGTCCCATCTGTGAGTAAGTCTGGCAGTATATCTCAAAAGACAATTGTATTTAGTAAAAAAAAAAAAGGATTTTGTATATTGCAATTACAGATGGTTTTATGTAATCAGAGTACTGTAATGTTGTAACTAGTGCTGTCAATAGATTAAAAAGAAAATGTAACTAATTAATCTCACAATTTTCTGTAATTAATCTAGATTAATCTAGATTAAAAATAGCATTTTTCTACTTAAGACCGAAGCTTGTAACAGATATTTACTTGAGTAAAATCATGGAATTAATGTAAAATCAACACAAAGAAAGTATATTTAGATTCAAAGGCTATTTTAATAGCTTTCTTTGAATACAGTTTCTCTCCTGTGAAATACAAATGTTCAACAAAACCATCAACATTGACTCAGCTAGACCTCTTTCTTATATCCGTGGCGCTAAGATTGAAGATTTTTCACTCCATAGATTAATCTAGATTAATTTATTTTAATGCTTTAAATAATTTTAATTAATCTCCAAAGTTAAAGCATTAATTTTGACAGCCCTAGTTGTAACCCATTATTTCACACTTGTCTGTGTTTACTGGAGCTGAACACCAACTGCCACAACATGTCTTACACATTTCTATCAGTGGGATTGCTTTAGTAGAGTGGTTCTCAAACATTTTACACCAAGTACCACCTGAGAACGTAGCTGGCTCTCCAAGTACCACCATATGACCGGTGTTAAAATACAGTCTATTCAGCTATGCACAGTTCACGCAGGAGGCAAATGTATTTCTAATACCATTATTTATTGTTAACTTTTGTCAGACACAAGCCACAATGTACAAAGGGATATCACTAGAACTAGCAAACTCTTCCACACAACTCATACAATGCAAGGGGCATTGAGAACATAATAACTAACATTCTCACATAGCAAGTGAGAAAATTAAGAACAACTGTATTTCAGCAAATGTACTTAATTATCTCTCTCTCTCTCTCTCTCTCTCTCTCTCTCTCTCTCTCTCTCTCTCTCTCTCTCTCTCTCTCTCTCTCTCTCTCTCTCTCTCTCTCTCACACACACAGCAAGCAATTGTCCTTCATTCTCTCACACTCACACACACACACACACACACACACACACACACACACACACACACACACACACACACACACACACACACACACACACACACACACACACACACACACACACACACACAAACAATTATTTTGTTACAAAAACTTAATTTCCTGCATTCTGGTGCAGGCATTTTTGAATGTTTACCCTTTAAATGCCAGTGTTTGTGATGGGCATCACAAATTATTGTAAAAAATTAAAGAAAACACATATTCAATAATTTTTTTAATTTTTACCATTTAAATGCCAGTTTGTGTGATGGCATCACAAATTATTGTTAAAAAAAACACACAAAAAGTAAAATATTTTCAATATATCAAATGCAAAGTACATTTTCTGGGGGGATTATTACAGGCTAGGCATGTGTCAATGATTAGCAACAACACAGATTTTGATGGATTTTTTGTAATGTCAGATTTAACACCAACTCTTTTCAGAAAAGTGGGAGTATTTCATTTTTTATCTGACCTTACAAAAAATCAAAAAAAAATAAATGGTTATGATCAGGGCTGAAGTTGAATGAAATATTTATGACTGTTTAGACTGCATTACTCTCTGTCACAGTGATCTCCTGGTTGTACCCCACTTAGGTTATCTAACTATCGCGCCGCTGCAACCAGAAACACTGGCCTGGCCGCGTGAATATTAAAGCTTGTGTTCAGCCTTTCGTTCAGCGTTTCTCTGATTGACCGCGCTGCCGCGCGGCAGAGAGTTGCACCGTCCGCGACAGCGGCCGTCTTCCGTTGTACAATTGTTTACATCAGGGTGAACGCTGTTGTATTCGCAAATATGAGAGCCAGCAATACGCAGCTCCAGTTAACCTAATTTATACCGTAATGAATCATTAAAAAAATATACCGTTAACTGGAATATGTTGTTTCTTTACACATATGTTGGGATTATGTAATTGGTTTGTCATGACAAAACAATAAAAATCGCTACTTTACATCAGGGTGAACGCTGCCACCACCCACTTCAATGACAGAGCTCTCATATTTGCGAATGCATAAACTATATCTTAAATTATGGCTATGTGTCTAATATGGCTGTCGCGAAGTCATTGATAAGCGACAGCCATATTAGACACATAGCCATAATTTAAGATATAGTTTATGCATTCGCAAAATATGAGAGCTCTGTCATTGAAGGACTTCTACAACGGAGCACTGCACACTGTAGTGCTGCACACGCCCACACTTATGGCCACTAAGGAAAGGTCACTTTAAAAATAGTATAGCATAACCTGAGATTGTATAAAATATGTAAATAACTATGTACAAATACCGATATGCCCTACTATGTTACTTGTTTATTGCACAATGTTGTTTTATTGGATTCTATTATATGTTGTTACTACTGTATTGCACATCGTTGCGGGCAAGACCACCCGCATTTCATTGTATACTTGTATGCCGTGACAAATAAAACTCTTGACTTGACTTGACTTGAAAGGTTAACCTTCTGTAGGGTAGTAAAAGGTTAACCTTCTGTAGTGTGTAGTAAAAGGTTAACCTTCTGTAGTGTGGTAGTAAAAGGTTAACCTTCTGTAGTGTGGTAGTGAAAAGTGAACCTTCTATGGTGTGGTAGTGAAAGGGTTAACCTTCTGTAGTGTGGTAGTGAAAGGGTTAACATTCTGTAGTGTGGTAGTGAAAAGTTAACCTTCTATGGTGTGGTAGTGAAAGGGTTAACCTTCTGTAGTGTGGTAGTGAAAGGGTTAACCTTCTGTAGTGTGGTAGTTAACGATTAACCTTCTATTAAAGCAGGGGTGGGCAATTATTTTTCCCGGGGGGCCGAATGAGCAACTGAAAATATGTTGGAGGGCCGGGCCAAAATTCCAAACTCAATTATGCATAATATACATTTTATTTCTATATAAAAAGCAGTAAATGGCATTGTTTTGACCCCTGGTAAGAGTGTATGTTATTATTTGGCAATTAAAAGGTGAGGTTAGCTTTAAAAAATATCATTTATTCAAATAGAATTTATTTCCAAAATGATAAACAAAATGTGAAACATTAATAACAAAGGGCATGTATGAAAAAGTGCTATACAAATAAAGTTATTATTTTGAGTTTCATATACTATTGAAACACGGATTTTCTTAGCTTTCTAAAGACATCACATCATCTTATAGCCAAAATAAACAAGACATGGATGTCACTGAACTGTGTAAAGAAAAGTGTCCCAGTAGCCTTTTTTACTTTACATGCCTATATTAAACATTTAATGTTTTCAGAACTGTGCAAAAAAAAGAAAAAAAAATATCAAGTGTCCCATTTCACTTGTTATATTTCCACATTTTAGTGTTCTTCATCTCTTTTTTTTTTTTTTTTTCATTCAGTGTGATAAATCCAGTCTCTGTTGAGCTTTAACAAGTCCATCAAAGTCAGGTTGCATGTCTGAGGTGGAGATGCGAAGCACAGCTGCCAGATGTTCATCAGTGAGAGAGGATCTGTACCTGGACTTGGTAAACGTCATGACTGAGAATGTCTGTTCACATATAGGTGGATCCAAAGAGAACCAACATCTTCTGAGCATGTCTCCTCATGTTTGGAAAGTTCTCCTCCTTGAGAGCAGAGTAGAACTCTAGCAGTGATGCTGACTTAAAGTGCTCTTTCAGTAGTGAATCAGACTGCAGGTCAATGAGTTCAAGCTGAACATCAGTGGATGCACTATCAACACTGCAGGTAAAGGGAGAGGAAACCAGCTGCATTTCATCCTCAACCTTTTTGAAATCTTGAAAACGCCTTGAAAATTCATCATGCAAGTGCTCCCATGGATGAGTACCTGTGCCGGTGATCAGCTGATGGTTTGACTTCTTTCAGGGTTTTCATGTGTTTGAGATTGTTGCTGCCTAGTTGCCTTGAAATTAATTGCAACTTTGTCATGAAGGCTTTCACATGGCTATGTATTTCATGAGCAAAAATGCCCTTGCCCTGCAGTTGTGTGTTCAGTAGGGATGGGTACCGTTCACATTTGAACCTATACGGTATCAAACTTCAAATAACCACACTTTCGACCGTTTTCGGCTTGCCCCGACTGCTTTGTTGTTGAATCAAGTCAAATCCTAGGTAAGCGTATATTGTGCGTGTGAACGTTGCCATGAAAAGAAAAAAGTAAAAAAAATATATATATATATATATATATATATATATATATATATATATATATATATATATATATATTTAAAAATAAATATATATATATATATATATATATATATTTTTTTATTATCATGTAATCTTACGCGGGCCGTACAATGCTCAGGTCTGTATTAAAGCATTACATCACGCGCAGGAGTGGGTTGTGAGAATTAGACCATGCCTAGGGGTGGTTGTTAGACAACAGTAAGGTGTAATGAGGTATGGGTTGTAGTGCAAATTCTTTACCAATAAATGTAAAGTGTGCTTAGGTGTTCTAAAGTGGTTAAAGTGGGTGCTGCACTGAGTTGTATGTTTAAAGTGAGTGTGTGCGTGGGGCGGCTACGTGGCGTAGTGGGCAAGGCGCTCGCCACGAATGCGGAGACGCTGGGCTCGCGCTCCACATTGCTTTCAGTTTAGCTGGTCGTTCATACTAATACACATTGGCCGTATTAGGGGGTGGGAAACTGATGGGTGGGGATCGGGCGTTGTGGACAGCGACTCCTACAGGTTGGTTGGTGCGCCTGCGCAGTAGAATCAGGAAGTGTCGGGGGCAGCGTGAGCCTCCCACGACGTGTTACTCCTCGCCACTGAGAGATCGAGCTGCGCAGGTGAAAAGATGCGACTGCTGTTACCTCAAGTACCGGAGGGGACTTGTGCTATGTATGACTTAGTCCACATTGCAGCCGGCTTGTGGGAGGCAAGAAACAGCGTTCGTGACAGGGGAGGGTTGAATTGGATGATACGAAATTGGGATGGGAGAAAATATAGAAAATGGGAGAAAAAGTGGATAAAAAAAAAAAGTGAGTGTGTGCGTGTGGATGTGTGTGCTGTGAGTGCATTTGATGGTTGTTACATAGTGTTATTGTTCGTTGAGCATCCTGATGGCCTGGGGATAGGAGTGACTTGTAGCACGTCGTCAGAATCAGAGTAAAAGTACACGCTTGTTGTTTTTATTAACACTTTATTGGAGACCAACCTGTTACTATTTTTTTTACTCTGTATTGTATATTGTATATATATGTATATGGACTGAACACTTTTCGTTTATGTGCTTTTGACTTTTTATATTTGGTACTTTTTATCTATTTTTATCTAGCACAATCCCAGGAGCTCATACAGAAAAAAGCATTTCATGGAAAAGTATTCTGTATTTTACTATGACAACTAATAAACAAACTTGAAACTCGAGACTTGAAACTGTGTTATCATGACCTTTACACCTTTCTTCATGAGCCAGTGTCTCAAAATGTGCAGGTGCCACTGAGTCCTTTACTATATAAGCAGCACATGCCGTGCACACACACGCACACACACACGCACACACACACACACACACACGCACACACACACACACGCATGCTCACACACACACACAAACACACACACACACACACACACACGCACATACACACACATGCTCACACATACACACACACACACACGTTCGCTCACACACACACACACACACACGCACACACACACACACACACACACACACACACACACACACACACACACACACACACACACACACACACACACACACACACACACACACACACAGTGTACCGTAGCCTCTTTCATTCCCACAGTTGTTACTACTACAGTATGTAGCAGCTCGCCTGCCTGGTAAACGAGTCAGGTGTCCCCCTGCTCCACCCCCCCCCCCCCCCCCCCCCCCCTCTATGGCGAGCTGCTAGGGCTGGACTTTTGGACTTTGAACTTTGTGCTGCACTGTATACATTATCATTGTCTCACTGTTCTGTCCTGTTTTGCACTTTATTACTATTTATTATTATGTTATTCTTACTTGTGAAAAAAGTCATGTACTGAAATGTCGTATCACGTTCCATTTGTATGTACAATATGGTGAATAAAGAAATCTGAATCTGAATCTGAATCTGAATGTAGGACAGAATACTTTGGGCTGTAAGAGGAGTCAAAGATAAACAACAAGCGTGCTCATCATCACCCGCCGCGGGACCGACTGCCACCGCTTTGAGATCCTGCACTTGGAATTCCTTTGTCAAGTTAACTTCCTGTGACAGTAATATACTGACCTGGGCTCCGGTTAACTTCCTGTGACAGATATATACTGACCTGGGCTCCGGTTAACTTCCTGTGACAGATATATACTGACCTGGGCTCCGGTTAACTTCCTGTGACAGATATATACTGACCTGGGCTCCGGTTAACTTCCTGTGACAGATATATACTTGACTCTCATTTTAGTCTCCCACACCAGCTTCTCATGCTGATTTTAAATTTCCTCACTGAGAGGGTCCAGCAGGTCTTTGTCAATGGGCAGATGTCCAACATGTCGATTTCCAACACTGGCTCCCCCCAAGGTTGCGTTTTGTCTCCCCTTTTATTTATTATTTACACGGACAGCTGCAGATCGTAACGTGTCTTTTCAATGATTCTATTTGCTAAAGTCTCAGGATCGTATAGTGGATCGCTACTGTATCTCTGCTGATTGTACTCACACGTTTGTTCAATTGTCTTATAAAAGATTTGGAATCGGAGCCAGCGCTGCGGGTGAAAACGGTCTGACCGTTGCTTTATTGGAATATCCAACAGCTTAATCAATCAGGTTTACAGCAATCAATTATTTCTATTTCTAATCAGCTTGTCTCGAAGGTTTCTTCTCTGCTCTGTTCTCGAACTCTGGTGGGGTGGATTCTCCGTCTCTGCTTCTCAGTTCTCTCTGCGTGTCTCTCTGCGTCTCGGTGTCTCCGTGTCTCTGTCTTCCCTCCATCATTCAACCTGCAGGTTTTATAAGAGAAGAGAGAATCCCCCCCGCCCTTGCCATCCCGTGCCGTCACCCCAGAGAGCCTGCTTTCCTATTGGCTAGAAGGTCTCCCCTCTAAGTGATTTGGGTCTTGCGAAACAGCGTTACAAGGTGACCTTACAGAGGGGATGTGAACTAGTTTCCTTTTAGAATGATTTACCCAAGTGTCCCTGAATGCGACCCTCATACAGATGGAAATATAGTACCCACTCAACCTAACAGTGGGTATCCCAGAATGGTCTGTTTGGACTGCTTAGCTAAAGTAAACAGAACTCTGGTGCTGGCCTTCAGGCCGTAATTTTCTGACTTGAAGTTAAGTATTGGGCCTTCCTTCCCACTTTGTTGTGTGGGGAAAGAGGTTTCATCTGTTTGCCATTTGATCTGTTCTTATTTTTATGGTACTCTGGGCTTTTTCCTATAGCTGCTAGGTGAAGGGTGAAGGGTTGCACTGTTAGCCTTTGACTGAATTCTCCTATGGCCTTTTCCAGAAACCGCTAGATGATTTTGATCCCTCCTGTAATGCTTATACGGGTCATTTTGATCAATTTAATTTACGACAATCCCTTCTCTGAGGGGTCTACCCTCATTATGTAACCAGTAAATTTCCAAATCAAAATGATATAATATTTCCATAAAATATAAACATTTTTTTTTTTTTAATTTTTTAATCAAAAAAATCCAAAAAAATCCAAAATTCCACTTACTTCTTCTTCTTGCACAGTTATACACATTATCAGTTATTATTATGACTTCAGACTAAGAAAGCTGTTCCTGTTTTTACAAGGAAACACTCTTTCAATAACAGCTTTTTTGTTTAGACTATTTTATCCATGTAATTAACCAAATGTCTATTTTGTGTAATGGACTCTGCAAAAAAAGATTATTACCTCACACCAATATAAGACTAACAGTTCTAATAAAAACGAAGGAGACTTAAACCATAAACATAAAAAAACTGAATTTCTCCTTCGCAAAAGACCTTCTGAGGTCTATTCCCTCTTAGCTGCAATTCTACCAGTTATCCTCACTGAAACCTCTGAGGTCTATTGATAACCCTTTTTGGCCGTGGCTCTTTCGTTGCACTTGCGCTAAGCGCCCTCTCCTCCGGCGTCCTCGGTTCCGCTGCTGGTACTCCGCCAAAGTCCACAGAGGAAAAATCATAATTTTTCAATTCCAATTCATGATCTCCTCTGTCTGGCTCCTGCAAAAATTCTTCATTTCCCATAGAGGGACCCTCATGTTCGCCCCTGTCTGGTTCCCCATAATCGTCTTCATTTTCCCCTTCGTCGTGCATTTCCTCCTGTTCTTGATCATTGAACAGGGGTTCGGATTCCAATTCTTGCCCATCTTGCAGGGCTTTTACGCAATGCGAAAGGTGAAACCACATTGAAGATCCTTTTATCTGTAGAGCTCTTTCCGTAGCTCTTACGACCTTGTACGGTCCTTCCCGCCGCGCGCCATACCACTTGCGTCTGAACACTTTGACATAAACGTAGTCCCCTGGTACTATCTGGGGAGCATTCCGCCTATCCTCCTCCTCCTCTGTCTCTCGTTTACTAGAGACATAATCATAGATTGCCCCGTGGAGCTTTGACATGTACTTCACGTACTCACGCATCTCGTGGTCTAGAATATCCAAACTCGGACCTTTTCCTGCTGCGCGCAATCCGGGCACAACCATACATCGGCCAAACAACATTTCGTGCGGAGTTAAACGCAGGCCCCGGATCTCGCTTGATCTACACGCCATCAGTGCTAACGGTAACACGCTCAGCCAACTTAGACCTGTGTGTTGACAGATCTTAACCAATTTGTTCTTAAGTACCCCGTTCATGCGTTCCACAGCCCCCTGGCTCTGAGGGTGGTAAACGGACCCGAAACGCTGTTTTATCCCCATCTGTTGGAGTACTAAACGTACAGTTTTGTCCACAAATTCTTTTCCATTATCTGACGAGATCTTATCTGGAATTCCGTAACGGCTTACTACCTCACGGCATAAGAACATAGCCACTGAGGCAGCATCCTTATGTTTAGTCGCGCAAGCCTCCACCCACTTTGAAAATCGACACACCACGACAAGAATGTACCTTTTTTGGTTAATCGGTTTTATCATGTCTACATAGTCAATCACAAGTTCTCTCATTGGGCCATTTGGGGTGGGGATGTGTCCCGGAGACACAACGATCCCTCTGCGTACATTGTTCTTCAAGCAAATTGCACATCTACTTATTACACAATCAATCTGCCGTAGCAGGTTTGGCGCCCAAAACCCATACTCCTCTATTTTCCTACTCACCTCTCTCCGGTGTGCATGACAGAACTCATGCGCAGTTTGGATCAGCAGTCCGACCAGGCCCGTTGGTGCAACCACAAGTCCTTCATGGTTCCGCCACAAACCTGCCCCATCCCTACTAGCCCCCCTTGCTGACCAGAGATTTCTCTCCACCTGACTCGCCTCTTCCTGAAAGGTCAAAACATCTTTGTAAGTAATCTTATCTTCCAACTCCACCTCATGTGTGATAACCAATACCTTACCTGCTCTGTCCGCACCTGTCACTTGTTTGGCAGCGACATCCGCCATGTTGTTACCTCTGGTCACCTTAGACTCATCAGACTGATGGGCAGCACATTTGATAATCGCAATTTGTTTGGGTTTCATTATTGCTTGCAACAAATCGGTTATCTGACTACAGTGTCTTATGGCGGTACCATCTGCTCTCTTAAAACCTCGCCCTTTCCACACCGCTCCGTAGAGAAAGGCTATGTTCTGCGCGTAGCTACTGTCTGTATAGATATTACAGCTCTTGCCTTCTGCCATTTTGCACGCTTCAGTCAGAGCGACTAGTTCCGCCAGCTGAGCTGAACAGGGTTGTGTCAAGGCTTCGGCCTTTTCTACGACAAACCCATCACCTTGTGATTTTACTACAGAGTAACCTGCTTTTAGGTCCTCTCCAACTCTGTAACATGAGCCGTCTGTCCATAGTTCCAAATCAGGACTGCTAAACGGGAAAGCCTGCAAGTCAGCTCTAAGTCTGGAGTACCTCTCAGCTTCCGCCACACAGTCGTGAGGTTCTCCATCCTGAGGCTTAGGAAGGGTCTGCGCTGGGTTCACTATGGAACACCTAGTCAAAGTAACATCTTCCTGTTCCAAAATCCTGTAATAATTTTTCAGACGGGGTATCGTTAGTGCAGATTTACCAGATTCCAACAAATTTTGGATCGCATGTCCTACCATAATATTGACTGGATACCCCATCATGATACTTGCAGCTTTCTCGTACATCAGGAAGACTCCGGCGCAATCTCGGTAGCACGGAGGCATTCCCATTTCCACCTCTGAATAGGCGATGGAGTAGTATCCTATTGGTTGTGGATGGATCCCCACTCCGGTGTTTTGTGCCAGTACTGCGCATGCATACCTCTGATCTGAAGAGGAAGAGACATACAGTATGAACTGCTTGGTATAATCAGGCAAAGTCAAGGCCGGGGCAGCTAACATACGGGTCTTTATGGTCTCAAATGCCCTCAGGCCCTCCTCAGTCCATGTTACTTTAGCACTCAACTTATCATTTCCGCAAACTTTTATCATAGCTCTTAAGGGCCCTACTAGTTCTGTATAATTCTCCACCCAAGTGGAACTATACCCGACGATTCCCAAAAACATCATCATCTGTCTCACAGTCACTGGCTTGGGAGCTTCCTTAATAGCCACCAAATGTTCCTCTGTAATAGCTCGATGGCCTTTTGAAATCGTTTGACCTAGATATGCTACTTTAGGTCGACAGTACTGCAATTTTTTCAAAGACACCTTGTGTTCCTTCTCTGCTAGTAGTTGCAATAGTTCGATAGATTCCTTATGACATGTTGTCTGATCGTCGGCACACAAGATAATATCGTCCATATACTGAATGACTCTGGATTTTAATCTCAGGTCTAACCCGTCCAGATTCTCTCTCAAGATCTTGTTAAAGATGTGTGGGGAATGCTTTAATCCCTGTGGGAGCCTAGTGTACTCATAATGCTCATTCTTATAGGTAAAACCAAAAAAATGCTGGCACTCTTTGCTCAAAGGTACGCTAAAATAGGCGCTACACAAATCTATAACCGTAAAATACTCAGCTTGTGGCGGGATGAATGTCAGTTGTAACTGAGGGGTACAATTCCCTGACTGTATTACTAGATATGATACTTACTACCACTACCTTTGTACTTAATATTCGGCCACCCAGTACTCGGCATAAATATATTATGATGAACACTGTCACGTAGATGAAACGGATCCAACACAAATGTACGAATTAGAAATAGGTCTTTATTTCTACACAGCGATGGTGTGTAGAGCAAGCACTTAATCAAATCAATCACATTTATGAATGGGAATTAGTATGCACTTTTATGGCAAGAGTATTCGTCGGTATATCAATAGAGAATGTCCAATCTCTGAAGGCGCAGGTGGTACATATACGACCTGGAATAGTTTAAGGAATAACAGCAATGATACTTTAATGATTATATACTGGATACACTAGGGGGGGTTAATCCGGTCGCTTGTAAGCCGACAGGAGTAGGAAGGGGGGGGGGGTAGAATCCGGCTGCCTCATCCGGCCAAGGGTATCCCAGGTGAACCCACTGTAGTGCCGTTCAATGCGCCGGCGATCCTTGGACCACAGATGAAAGCAGGTGGACTCTTTGTGGGCCGGCGTCCTCCGGTCCACGGAGGAGAGACGTGAAGCGACCTCGTCTTGCAGAGCGTCTCCTCACCTTGCGTCCTCTCCAGGGGGGGGGTTCCAACACACGGCAGTGTCGGGGGTCTTTATCCATGGAATAATCAACGTATACAAAGCATAATCCGTGCCTGGGAAGGCGGGCTGTCGTCGGTAGAATAATCCGGTATACAGGTCCACTCGCTCGTCGGCTCTGGGGCTCCTCGGGTGCAGCTTCACGTGGGGTCAACCACCCTGGATAAGCAGCCAGTTCTCTGCCCGAAACGATGGGGTACTGACTACGGTAGTATTCTCACCGCACAAAGCACTATATATTAACAGACTATTATTAGCTTAATAGACTACGTCCAACTCGACGATATAGTGCCAAATATGACTATTCAAATATTAATATACACGATGTCTCAATACCGATGGTAAGCCGAACTTGGCCTTACTTCCACACGTGGCGTCGCGGGGAGGCTTTACGTCTGTGACTCTATTGGAGGGTAAGAAACTGGACTGAAAAGGAAGTCCTACTTTAGTAGCGCAGTATATATACGCACTATGAACAAATAGTCCCATTAGTGGTGCGGTAGCCAGATTCCTACGCGGAACTAGGACTTGTTCGTACATGTTGAGCGGTACGCTTGAACTGGGTCTGGGGGGTATGGCAGCCTGGCACCAAGGTCTCGACCAATAGTAGAATGGAGACTATTATGGGATGTTCAGTAGGCTAGAATGGATATTCAATGCATATTGTACAAGGAATATACAAGGGATATCAGGGAATATTAGAGAATATACAAATACAATTAAATATATATATATAAATAAATATATATATTCGGTTTAATCTGGCCCTTCACAACAGCCACCCCCTGATTGGTCCCAGACCTAATCAGTTAAACAGAGACAGATTAATCGCGTTGTCTATTTACACATAAGGGTTTGCTGTAGGGGTCAGTCAACTTCACAAAGTCATAGGGTTATAGGGTCATGGTCATCATCGATTGTGTCTGGGAGTCGGGGCAGTTCTATGAGCCTCGCCACGGGACGGGTGTAAGTGCGACCCTGGACAAGCACTTCAGCTGCTCGGACCTTGCCGTCGGCACCGGTGATCACTTTGCTTACGCGGCCGGCCGGCCACATAGCTCTGGGCAGTGATTGATCAATAATCATGACGACTGTTCCTTCTGTCAAATTGTCTCTCTCCTTTACCCACTTCTGGCGGGTCTGTAGAGACGGTAGGTAGTGCAGTAGGAAACTGCTCCAAAACTTGTCAGCTAATACTTGGCTGTACCTCCACATTCGTCGGCCGTTCGCTTCTTCAGGCCGGTACATTGTCTGGGGTAACGCGGGATCTAGCCGCCCCATCAGGAGTGTGTTGGGGTCTGCGGAGATAACAGTGCTCAATCCACAGAACACAGGCTTCTTATTCTCAGCCTCCTCCTGACTGGCTTCCCTCGGGATAGGCGTGGGCCACTCTCCTTCCGGGAGCTTTAGGAATGCTGGGCCGTCACTGTAGACATTGCGACGGGTGAGGTCATCCAGGGGCATCCCCCGGGTGATGACGTCAGCTGGGTTCTGTTTTGTATCAACGTAGCGCCACTCTGTTTCTCCGGTTAACTCTTCGGTTAAGTCTTGAATCTCGGTGACTCTGACTCCCACGAAGACTTTGTACTTGCATGAGTCCGATTGGATCCAGGCGAGTACTGTCGTGGAATCTGACCACAGGATTGTTCTAGACACCGGTATGGTGAGCTCACGTTGGATGAGCGTGGCTAGGTGCACTCCGGCTAGGGCTTCGCAGAGCTCTAGACGTGGGATAGATTGTTGCTTGCGTGGGGCTATTCTCGAGCGGGCGAGGACAAATGCTGTGTAGATCTCTCCCCCCTTTTCTTGGGCCCGCAAGTAGGCTACTGATCCGTATGCGACCTCTGAGGCGTCACTGAAGACGTGTAAGTCCATTTTACATGTCTCTGGCCTCACTGTGGGTGGGAAGTAGCTTCGGCGCATATTAACGCCTGGGAGTGAGTGGAGCTCCATCTCCCACTCTCTCCAGGTGGATGCAAGAGACATTCTCGCCCTTTATCGTCTTCAAATCTCGTCTTATTGTCCGAATTGTCATTTGGGTTTCGCTTCCCCGCAGCCCTAGCTGGGCCGCAGCGGAGGCGAGCAGAAGGGTCTTCTCGGACCCGTCATCGAGGACGGCGTAAGTGTCCAGGACTTTATTCTGGTAGCTTAGTGTCACACGCACTACTTTTAGGAGTACTCGGGCTCCACTACTGCTGGCGGGATCGATGTACATGACGCTCGCTTTGCTGCTGGATGGTGCGGGTGAAGGGTGCCGTCTGTTACTGTCGTGAAGTATGTCCAGATGGGCTCCATCGCACTTGGTGCACCTTTTCTTTAAGCGGCATTCGGCTGCCATGTGTGAGCGCGCACAGCGAAAACAGCGCTTGTTGGACTTTATCCATTGACTTGCTTCCTCCGCGTTCAGCTTGGGGAAGGAGTCACATTGCGCTAGCCAGTGTTCTTTCTCACAGTAGGGGCACACTATCTTCCACTTCTCCGTTCTGGAGGGGGTACTGTGGCTCCTGCTGCTCGGTACTGACTCCGATTGGTGCATCACAGTCACCGATCTTCTTCCATCATTTAGTCGTCTGGTTCCTTCTCTGGAGCCAGGGGTGCTCCGTCCGAATGTATCTAGCCGTAGGCTGCTGACTTCTCTCGCCAGGAAGTCTGCTAGATCGAGGAGGTTCGGTTCGGGGCCATTCGGGTCTCGGTGGTCTCTCTGCCGCCTAAAACGCTCCTGTCGAGCGGGCGGCAGCTTCTCCAAGATCCTTTCCACATTTGAGTTGGCGTAAAGTTCATGCCTCCCCTTCTCTCTCTGCGCTCCCAACATCCCTACCAGGGACTGCACTCTGATGGACAGGTCGTCCAGTGCTCGATTGTCTATTGCTGGGGGTAAGCGGTCGATGTGTCGGATCTCCTGGATCACGTAATCCCATATGCGCCCATACCTCTGGTCCAATGCTACCAGCGCTGCTGTGTATGGGGTGGTGGAAGTCGCGTAGGCGAGCGCTATATTATGTGCGCGGGGTACCTTTAAGTGCTTCAGTAGGATGGCGTATTTGTGGCGTTCATCCAATACATCCACCAACATGGTCTCCAGACACATGCGGAGTTCTGTATACTGGGCCCGGTTCTCTTGGGTGAAGTCGGGTACCATAGGCGTGCCAATGTATGACGCTGACTGTGGATACATCGGCGAGCGTTGGGGGAGAGGCCTCCTAGGCGAGTCTCCTCCCGCTCCTTGGTATGGGCTGGTACCGGCAGTGTACCATGGCCCGCTTGTCCAGGTGCTGTTCCTCGGTGCGGGTCGTGCGTCGTGCTCACCCGTGTATAGAGTCGGGGGTCTGTAGCGCAGCTCCGCGGGAGTATAGCCTGGGCTGTACCGGACCTCCTGGTCCGGTAGAGTACTGTGCTGTCGTCGGGCGTGGTTCTCCTCCTCTTCCTCTTCGTCTTCAGTTAGGTCATCCAGTGCTTGTAGTCTCTGGTTTAGCCTCTCCACAGGATATGCTGCTCCTTCCCGGTTGCTAGGTCTCGCTTGGACCGGTGGGGGGAGGTGGTCTGTGGGGGGTATAGACCTCGTCTGTTGGTCAAGTTCAGGGTTGTTTACTCAGCTAGGGGATGCCGCCCTGGAGGTGTGTCTAGACGAGTTCCTGGAGCCTCTGGCGGAGGGAGAGGGTGTTGTCCGTCTGATCAGCTGTTCTATTAGTTGCGCTTGCTGTCTGTCGCGCTCTGCGTCCCGTAGAGCACCAGCAGCTGCTCGCTGGCTGTCTGCTCGGTCTCGGGCCACATTCTCTTCTCTCTGAATGCGTCTTATTTCTAGACGTATATGCTCTTCTTCGCTCCGCTGCTGGATCTGCAGTCGGTCGCGTTCAGCAGCGGCGTTCAGGCTGATGAGGAAGGCCTGCTGTAGGGTCCTCTCTGCCTCGCTGGGAGAAGGCGGTTGTATAGGGGAGCCTTCCCTCGGGGTACTCCTTGCGGAGCCTTGGAGCTCTATCTCCACGGTGCTCTCCCCGTCTTCTTCCGTGCCGAGTTCTGTCTCGGTAGCGTTGTATTCCTCCCGGGACTCATCAGGGACTACTTCTTCAGTACTGGCGGGGTGTGAAGTCATGTCTGGTTCCCACTGGTCCCCACCGTGAACTTGGTCAGTTACATTAGAACCCGTAGGGGCCTCTATGGTCGGGGTAGTCTGGGCGTTGGGGTTAGACATACTTTTACTTTCTAGTTTTACCGCGTTTACTGTTAGTAGAAGACTAGGTTGTTGACTGACAGCGTAAGCCTCTAAGTACTGAGGGAGCCGTCGTTCGCGCTGCGGGCGTTGGTTAGGAGGATCGTTTCGTGGAGTGTTCATCATAGGCCATTTCAATATTAATAACACTATATTAATATTACACTAATTACCCTCCGGCTCGAAGGACCAATTGTAACTGAGGGGTACAATTCCCTGACTGTATTACTAGATATGATACTTACTACCACTACCTTTGTACTTAATATTCGGCCACCCAGTACTCGGCATAAATATATTATGATGAACACTGTCACGTAGATGAAACGGATCCAACACAAATGTACGAATTAGAAATAGGTCTTTATTTCTACACAGCGATGGTGTGTAGAGCAAGCACTTAATCAAATCAATCACATTTATGAATGGGAATTAGTATGCACTTTTATGGCAAGAGTATTCGTCGGTATATCAATAGAGAATGTCCAATCTCTGAAGGCGCAGGTGGTACATATACGACCTGGAATAGTTTAAGGAATAACAGCAATGATACTTTAATGATTATATACTGGATACACTAGGGGGGGTTAATCCGGTCGCTTGTAAGCCGACAGGAGTAGGAAGGGGGGGGGGGGGTAGAATCCGGCTGCCTCATCCGGCCAAGGGTATCCCAGGTGAACCCACTGTAGTGCCGTTCAATGCGCCGGCGATCCTTGGACCACAGATGAAAGCAGGTGGACTCTTTGTGGGCCGGCGTCCTCCGGTCCACGGAGGAGAGACGTGAAGCGACCTCGTCTTGCAGAGCGTCTCCTCACCTTGCGTCCTCTCCAGGGGGGGGGTTCCAACACACGGCAGTGTCGGGGGTCTTTATCCATGGAATAATCAACGTATACAAAGCATAATCCGTGCCTGGGAAGGCGGGCTGTCGTCGGTAGAATAATCCGGTATACAGGTCCACTCGCTCGTCGGCTCTGGGGCTCCTCGGGTGCAGCTTCACGTGGGGTCAACCACCCTGGATAAGCAGCCAGTTCTCTGCCCGAAACGATGGGGTACTGACTACGGTAGTATTCTCACCGCACGAAGCACTATATATTAACAGACTATTATTAGCTTAATAGACTACGTCCAACTCGACGATATAGTGCCAAATATGACTATTCAAATATTAATATACACGATGTCTCAATACCGATGGTAAGCCGAACTTGGCCTTACTCCCACACGTGGCGTCGCGGGGAGGCTTTACGTCTGTGACTCTATTGGAGGGTAAGAAACTGGACTGAAAAGGAAGTCCTACTTTAGTAGCGCAGTATATATACGCACTATGAACAAATAGTCCCATTAGTGGTGCGGTAGCCAGATTCCTACGCGGAACTAGGACTTGTTCGTACATGTTGAGCGGTACGCTTGAACTGGGTCTGGGGGGTATGGCAGCCTGGCACCAAGGTCTCGACCAATAGTAGAATGGAGACTATTATGGGATGTTCAGTAGGCTAGAATGGATATTCAATGCATATTGTACAAGGAATATACAAGGGATATCAGGGAATATTAGAGAATATACAAATACAATTAAATATATATATATAAATAAATATATATATTCGGTTTAATCTGGCCCTTCACAACATCAGTAGTGTGTGGGGATCTGGGACATCGGCGGGATAGTCAATTAAAACCTCATTGACGGCCCTCAAGTCGTGTACCAGACGGTACGAGGTGTCAGGTTTCTCCACTGGCAGCAACGGCGTGTTGCTCTTGGGGCTCGTTGTCTTTCGTAGTACTCCGGCTTCTAGAAGTCCTTTGATTTGTGGCTCAATTCCGGCCACCGCTTTTTCCTTCAGTGGGTACTGACTTTTCCAGGGCAGGGTTGCTCCTGGTCTAAGCTACACCCTCACTGGTTGAGCAGATTTGATCAGTCCAATGTCGGTGCTATGTTTTGACCACAGCACTTCTGGTATGGCCCCCATCATCTCCTCCTGGAGGCTCAATTTCTGGGGTTTTTCTTCTACTGTCTCCTGTGACAGCTGCACCGTCTGGGGACGTCCCATCCCTGTGCCTTGAATCATTATCTTGACGAACCGTTTGTCCGGGCTTATCCATATGAGTCGGTTCTCCGTCGTCTGTTCGAACTTTATTCCTTCTGCCTCTTTCATCATCCTTCCGATGTGTTGTTGGTCGCACGAGTCGGTCACTTTTAGCGTCACGTGGGGAACGCTGTCTGTGATCTCGTGTTCCTTTTGCAGATAGTTGCTCCGTGCAAGCCGTATTGCTGCTCCTTGGGGACCCATCACTATGCTGGTGGCGTTGAGCTGCACCTCCTCTGGTTGATTTCTCATCCACTCCTCGGCTTGTCTTTCATCCGCATCTTTATAGTACTGTAGTGTGCAATGGTATGGTGTCTCTGGGTTCTTTGCAGCTGGCATATTGGCGGTGATGAATGTCTCCCATTCCAACGCTGGTCCGAGCAATTCCTGGCTTAGGTTCCCCAACCAGTATACTTCCGGGGGTCGGGGGTCTGTTCTTTGCATCATTTCGTAGTATTGGTCTTCTGGGACGTCGATCACACAACCATCAGGCGTGCATAGAATGTTCATCCCCAACATACCAAGGCCGTCTCTGCCCAGTAAGCCAATGGGTGCGGTGTCGGAGACCAAGATGGAAACCGTCGCCTCTTTGCCTCTGTACTTCAGGGTGACAGGCTCTGTCACTGGAATCAGCTTCTTTATCCCTTCAAATCCAATGGTCCGTACATATCGACTGGACATGGGCAGGTGTGTCGCATCTTTAGGTTGGACCACAGTGTACGCCGCCCCGGTGTCTGCCATCATCCTGACAGATTTATTATTCACCGCTACGTGCACTATCGGTTCCTCCCTTAAGTGTGACAATGACAGCTGGCACCCCCCCATTGAACTCTCTGGGCCTCGTCAGAACTCCTGTTCCGGCCCTCTGGATGGATTCACTGGGCCCCTGTTCTGTTGCTGGTTCTGGTCTTGCATCTGGTCTTGGTCTTGGTTCTGGTATTGGTTGGGTCCGTACCACTGCTCCTGGGATCGGCCATAACCTCTTCGGCCACCTCCTCTGTTATTTCCTCGACCCCTGCTGCTGGGTCCTTGGCTTCGCCATCCTTTTTCACAGTTCCGGGCGAAATGTCCGATTTCTCCACAATGCCAACACTCCGCCGACGCCGGCCATTCCAGGGGTCCGCTTCTTGGCTGTCCATTTCCTCTTCGTGACTGCCCGTTTGATCCCCTCTGATTTTGTTGTTGAGTGGGTGCCGGTGCTTCCTGTTTGGTGGGCTGTGCTGTTTCCTGGTTGTTCAGTTGTCCACTATTCCCCGTCTCGGCTCTGGGCGGTGTGGCTTGTACCATGGCTTGGAGGTACTCTACCATCTTGATTGCCTCGACCGGCTGTTGGTACATGAGCTTTCGCTGACTTGCCGTTTCTTTGTCTTTGGCCTGTTGTTCCTTCTTCCTGTGCAGCTCCACTTGATGGCTCACGTTCTCCATGTATGCATCTAAAGGAAGGCTTCCCAGGCATACCACTTCGTTCAGTTTTTGTCTCACCTCGTTGGAGAGGCCCTTCTGTATTTTTTCTCTTAGCATCGCCTCTCCCATTGGATTTTGTGCGGGGTCTTGGCCAGTCATGTCTCTCCAGGTGGCGTAGGCTTGTGCCACATACTCTCTGGGGGGGGTATCAGGTCCCAACGCACCAATGTGGATCTTGTCTGGATGCATCAGGGTTTGATAGGTCTCCCGCAGGACCCGCCACAGTGCTCCTCTGTGAGCGGCGAAGAGGTCCTGGTCGTGGGCTCCAGACACTACATACCGCACCATGGCAGCCTTGGTTAGTAGTTCTTCCATGCCAGCGACTCCTACTTTGTGAGAGAGTAGTCGCTTGACATCGCCGATAGCCAGCTGTTGGCCTACCATCATTTCCTCCAGCTTGGCAATCCATGGAAAAGCCCCATTCTGGAGGGAGGGCAACTTCTCTGATATTTGGGACATGTCTGAAGCATTCCATGGCTGGTACTCCAATCCCTGATGTCTTATCATCAAGGGTTGCATGCTAGCCGTATGCTCTCGGGTATTGGATCTGGTCACTCTTTTTTCTTCCGTCTTTTTCAACGCTTTGATTTCATCCTTTGCTTTTTTCATTTGTTCTTCCAATTCTTGTCGTGCGGTGGTGCCCCTTCTCCAGTTTTCGGCGCTTGCTTGGTATCCCGCGGAATCAGTGTCTTGGGCCTCGTGGTAGGACTGTATCTGTGCTTCCATCTCTCGGTTTTCCTTACTCATTCCCTGATGTCGTCGCTTTAATTCCTCCATGGTAGCCGTCAGTTTCAGCATCTGGTTGCTTTCTTCGAGGGTAGGTGCGGAAACGAGGAGTGGGGTAGTGAATCGTGGAGCAGGTCTTCTGCTTGGCGTCACTCCTCTGGGGGGTCTCTCCCTTCTCTCCTCTTCCTCTCGTTCTCTGTCTTTCTCCTGGTATTTGTTCAGGGGCTCCCATGTCTGTTCCTCGTCCTCTGTGTCTTCCCAGTATTCGCGGGATGCGTGGGGAGAGAGCCGGCGATGGCGGGGAGCTTGTCTTGACCTCTCCTGGGGATAGTCTCTTCTGTGGCTGAGACTCCTGTCGTATAGACTATCTATTTGGTCGTCTAACTCCCTGATGTCGTCGCTTCGGCGTCCCTCTCCTTCCGCCCAGAGAATTTCTTTCTGTGCGGCAGTGAGCGGTTCATGTATGCATCGATGTCTCTCTTCGTCTCGATATCTCTCCGCCGCCCTGGGATAAGGAATACTGTGGGACTGAACGTCTCGCTCCCTTCTTCTCTCCCCCTCTGTTTCGTCTGCTTCAGGCGTTAGGGTGATTGTTGTCACTGCCCGTCCCATCTCTGTTCTAAGGCCGCTATTGTTGGTTATCTCATATTGGCTATCCATGTCTATTATAGGCAGGATAGGGTAGATTGGTTCCCTATTCCTGCTGGCATAAGGTGGGGGTGCTATATTTACCTCAGTTGCTCTTTGGGAGGTGACTATTGTCCTTTTAGGGGCCATGGGAGTGATCAGGATGGGAGCTAGCTCCTCTGTTGGCAGGGCCTCCTCATTGACAGTCGAACTGTCCTCTCCCTTACTCTTCCTTCTCTCAGCTTCCCGAGCGAATTTTGATAAGGCGTCCATTTCTTGCATGCGTTTTTTCCCTCTCGTTGTCATCTTTCCCACTTTTTCCTCCCCCGTTCTATATGTCCTAATTAGAGCATGCAGATCTGATATTATTTCTAAATCAAAAGAGCCCTCAATAGGCCAGGGTTTGGTGATGTGTGGCCATCTTTTATTCCATTTCTTTGATAATTCAATAAGTCTTTCCACATAGTAAGGATTGTCCTCTGTGTAAGGATTATTTTTAGCAAGCACTTGTATCGGGTTATCCTCCATCCAACCAATTGGTGTACTCACATCTTTATTTGCCTCCGTTGTCATTTTTCTATATGCGTTTCTTCTTCTCATGTACTAGAGTTTTTTAATTCCTCTTTCTGTGTCCTATTTTATTTTTAAAAATGGCAGCAGGCAAGAGTGATCTTTGTATTCCCTGTCTAAATGTAGGTGTCTATGCTTTTGTGACTATCTCCTACTCGAACAACCGCTAACGGTACTTGTAGCCCTGTCTATTCTCTTCTTTCCCTTTTCACTGGTGATCTGTAGTCTTACCTGACTTGCGGTGCCCTTGTTGCCTGGCAGAACTGCTGAAAACAGAGCACAAAATACAACAGTTCTTTTTAATTTTCAACTGGAATTTCACTTTACTCCGTCTTTTCAGTATGAATATATCTTCTATCTAATATTCATACCACATCTAATTTTTGAGAGATTTTTTATCAACAGCATGAATAATCCTTTACTTAATTCATACAACTTTTTCAAATTTTTGAGAGATATTGTGATTGACAGTGGTGTTTGCGTTTCCGGTGTCTACTCCCTTATTTCCGCTTCTATGTTGACTCCTCCTTCGTCGAATTTCCGCTTTCCGATGTTTCCCCCGTGGTCCCGCTCCAATATTCTGTTTCACCTCGAAAATCACAAATTTTTTGATTAGTGTCTCAGCCCTCATTACACATTTCATTCATTCTTCTGTTTCCATTTTTCAATACTACTTCCCCCCAGTGGACATTTGTCTCCCTTAGACACGTGTCCACCAACATTGTTCTTACGCACCTTCTGACATCACTCCCTGCACGCCGCGAGGCCCCACCCTCTGTTTTCCGAAGCGTCCATTACAGACTCCCCACAGAGGACAGGATAACCTCACCACAGGTACAAGGTAGTTAACGCCCAGGCACCCCACCTTGTCACTAACCCCAGGAAGCCCAGTGCCCTGCTAAACGGTCATGCATAACCGTACAGACTCAGCACCAGACCCCAGGGACCTAACAACTCTCAACCCATTCCTTCTCTGTGTACCTACTATGGAAACAAAACTCATTCACAAAAACAACATTACTTTTACAATATCCCCAGGCACGTCCCCCAATACCATACCCCTCTGCACACCCCATCCCCCACCCATCGACCCAGACTGTCCAGCAGTCCAGATCAAAAAATGACAGACAGGGCGTACTCATGGTACCTCGGCACCAACGGAACGCCCACCTCCGCTCGGCCCCCTTCCTCATCCTCCTCTACCGCCATCATCTTAGTCATAACAGGTGCAGCCGAGCGGAGTGACTTCTCCACCGCCGGACCGGCTGCGCAGAGAGTCCCAATCAGATACCCAAAGCATGCTCTAATTACCGACACACACACAACCAATATCACAAATATCACCACTGCATAGAGAACGTACTTAATTATCACCCAACCTATATACCCCATCTGCTCCTGACCCCAATCTTCCCACGACCTCTCCCGAGTGTCATGGAGATCCCTCGTAATGTTCCTCAAATGTTCTATCACGTCTGGCATCCCTACTTCCTCATTATCGGGCACATACGTGCAGCATTCCTGACCAATTAACGCACACGTACCCCCTGAAGCTGCCAACAAAAAATCCATAGCCGCCCTTGTCTGCATCTCCATCAACCTCAACGACCGCATCTCCTCATTCTCTAGGCTAAACCCCTTCGTCGTTGTGGTCGACATCTCCTCAAACAATGCCGCCAAATGATCAATCTCCTGCCAATTAGCATATGTCCCATACGCAGGAAGTGCCACCCTGAAAAAATGATCCGCACTCACAGCTCGCGCCTTCCTAGCCCCAGGGTGCGTCGGCAAAACATCAGTTATTCTCATTGCCGGTACCAGATATCCCAACGCACACCTCCCTTTCCAACCCGCCGGTAACGCCGCATACGCATTTTCACCACAAATCCAATACGTACCCTGGGGAGCCCACGCAGCCACCCTCGCAGCCCCCAGGCTCACCCCACCCACACAATTTCCTAGCGTGCCCACATATTTACCATTCTCGCCGTCCTCACATCTCGTAAACTCCTCTGGCCTAACTGCCACCGGAATAGGCGTAACATCCAACTTAGCCTGCTCCGCCACCGCCCCTAACAACCCCTTCGTCTTATGATACACCTCTAACCTCTCCTTACTCACTCCCTTACATAGGAAAGGCAGATTAAAACCCTTCAACACAGAGTTATGACACTCAGTGACTGGGTGGGCCATAAGCGGTAAACCGGCTGCAGAAGATTCTGGCGCTAGGCCGCACACATAACAATCAGTCTTATTCGCACTTTTCGCCACCTCCCTTGCTATTTTTATAAACATATTCGTGTGAGGCTCACGCAATTCCCGCTTGTCCACATCTATATTTATAAGCTCCGGCCCCTGGGGCCAAAAATAAAACAAAACTCCTGCCGTAAATAATACGAAAACCGTTACCAGAGTGCCCATCACCAACACGCACTCCGCATGCCTAGACAAACCAACCATCCTTTGACCGGCCTGCCCTCCTCCGCGTTATCCCTGCTTCCCTCCTCCTGCCGCGCGTTTCCTACTCTCCCTGCAACGCCCCACAAACAACAACCAACAACATCCCTTATTACAACATGTTCACCATACAACATACAACCCCGTTCTATTCCCCCCCTAACCAACCCTCCAATATATCCCTAATAGGAGAGTGGAAGAGAGGGGGTGGGAAGGCGCCCCCGGGCCAGGGAGGGGGACACACACTGGGAAGGGCCCGGGAGGGAGCACACCCAATTTCCCCAGTGGTGAGGAGACCAGGCAAGACCAGAGTACGTCACGCTAGACAGGAAGGGAGGGAACGTCTAGTGAGGGAGTATACCACTAGGGAGGGAGTGACGTACCTAGGAAAGGAGCTAGGAAAGGAGGGGAGGGAGGAAAAATACTCGACGAGGGGGGGGCCGAAACAACAATACCACCATATACCACAACACGACAACACAACCTATCCCTAACTGGAGGTCGGCGGTGCCTCCTAACCTTCCGATTTTGGTTGAGACCTCCAGCCAAATCTATCATGGGTCTTTACCAGTTTTTTAAAGGCTGCCTCCGCTTCTCTTTGACTCAAAGACACCCCATCTGCTCCCTCTCCCCCCCTAACCATGCGACTCTGACCCATCACTAGGCTAGTAGCAAACTGCCTCACGACAGCCTCCATGGTGTATGCGCTAGACCAACCACTCGGTGTCAACAATTCCATACATATGACCCCACCCTTACTCACATAACCATGTTCTAATGGCGGGGAGAGCACCCGCATGAACGGCGGAGAGAACGGGAAATCCTGAGGGAAAGAGACACCCAGCAATATAAACTCCGTCTTAGTCTCCTTCATATCCTGCCACAACAAAGAGTCCACATCCAACTGAAACAACCTAACCTCCCAGCTGAATAGATTATCCCCAACCAACTCCACTGTAATAAAACCGCCGCCCAGTCGTCTGATCCCCTGAAGCTCCCTCATAAGCCTCTTTGACCGGACCAGGGCACCCCGAGTCATTGGTGATGATGTAGATGGCGTACTGGTTCCCCTCATTCTCGCGAATGTCCTTGCGAACCAGCCCTGTGGTGCAGACCGCCGCTCCACCGTCTGGCCATTCACCATCTTTCACTGGTCAGATCAGTCAAGCATTAGTCAACCTTAATAGATCAATTAATCCCCATATTCAACACCCATACTCGTTAGTACCCTAGACCCTGCCTACAATGTCTCAGACCCCAGACCGGATCCCCTAAAAGGGACCCAGAATTAAGGAAAGAAAGCCAGGGCAGAAAACAGCGCGTGGGGGGGGGGGGGGGGGGGGGGGGGGGGGGGGCAAAAAGAGCACTACATCTGTACGGGGGCACACACCACGTCATGGAGAGAACTGATATCTCAATCCTACAGCGGGGCGGGGGGCATACACCATAGTATATACGGGAATGAGGGAACGAAAGACTAGGAAGGGAGGGGAAAGAGGCACCTAGGAAATGAGGGGAGGGTGCATCAATGTAGGAAGGGGAGGGGGGGGGTTCACACTAAACTTCCAGTATCACCACACCTCTGCTGTGCACACTGCACCACATAGGGAGGGAAAGAGAAGTGAGGGAGATTGGAAGGGAGAGAGAGAGAGACGGAGGGAGGGAGAGAGAAGTGAGGGAGACAGGGAGGGAAAGGAAAGGAGGAGAGGAAGGGAGGGAGGAGGAAGGGAGGGAGGGAGGGAGAGAGGAGAGGAGAGGAGAGGAGAGGAGAGGGAGGGAGAGGGGGGGGGGAGGGAGGGAGGAGAGGGAAGGAGGGAGGGAGGAGGAGGGGGGAGGAGGGAGGGAGGAGAGGGAAGGAGGGAGGGAGGGAGGAGAGGAAAGGAAGGAAGGAAGGGAGGGAGGGAGGGAGGGAGGGAAAGAGGGAAGGAAGGGAGGGAGGGAGAGGAGAGGAAAGAGGAGAGGAGAGGAGGGAGGAGGGAGGGAGGGGGGGGGAAGGAGGGAGGGAAGGGGGGGGGGGGAGGGAGGGAGAAGAGGGAAGGAGGGAGGGAGGGAGGAGAGGAAAGGAAGGGAGGGAGGGAGGGAAGGAAGGAGGGAGAGGAGAGAGAGGAGAGGAGAGGAGAGGAGAGGAGAGGAGAGGAGAGGAGAGGAGAGGAGAGGAGAGGAGAGGAGAGAGAGAGGAGAGAAGGGGAGAGAATGAGGGAGGGAGGGAGGAGGGAGGGAAGGGGGGGGGGAGGGGGAGAGGGAGGGAGATGAGGGAGATGAGGGAGCACGCAAGGGCGAGAGATTGAAAGCACCCCGCACAACATACCAGGGGGACCGTGGAACAATAGGCTATAATAATTTCTAAAACAATATCGCCCCCTGCTGCATTTTATCGCACATCACCCCTATTGCACCACAGTACCCCCAACATCCTGCAGGAGGCGCCCTCATCCTTCTAACAATATGTGCGTCAACACGCAGCCACACCCCCCAGTACGTCAGCCCACGTTCCCACTCAACTTTAACCCCAACTCCCAGAATCCCCTGCACCGAATTGTAGTTCGTCTTCTAGGCCGGCCCCTACAACACGTCGTCACCGAAATTACGTCACGTCCACAATCCTGAAGTCTCGTTGAACACCAGAATAGCATCACGCGAGGTTTTGTCACGGGACTTTACATTTGTTTACAAAAATTATCTCTTTCTCATTCATTCCTAACCTTCTAAATCAACTCATTTCACTCCATTTCACACAACGCCACAGTCACACACATACTCTCATCCAGCATCATAATAATCTTTTAGCCCTGGGCAGCCTCGTACAGCCTGTAGCACCTAACATTAGCCCTCGGGTTCCAAACGGCAACCTCTTAGCACGGTCCCCGCCGTAGCAACTCGCGACGCAATGTTAAACCGGCATTACACACTGGATTAATACATATGTCAATTTACATCCCTAAACCATATAGTTATACATCTTCACACAGGTCCTCATTAGCCTCGCTACTAAACAGTGCTTTATATACTAACCCCAAACGCTTCTAAGTGCCTTTCTTTAATTCTAACATAAGCGCAGTTACCCCACAAGTGCACTATCCCAAGAGTTACTTTCCCAACGTCATCCCTCTCCCCATCCTCTTAATCTTCATATTTAGCGCCGTCGGGGAGCTCACCCGTCTCACCCCCAACAACCAAATACCTCCCCAAAATTCGTACCAAAGGCGAATTTTTAAGCAGATTACTTCGGACCACGATACCACAGATTCGCATGAAACGTCTTCCTAAACTCGTCTGTCATACGCGCCGATTCTAAGAGTGAAGCCGCGAATGACGGTCTGGCAAAGCAACAATCTCTTGGTTGACGCGGTCTGAACGAACACAATCCAGTCTATTACATTTATGATGCGTCCGTTTCAACTGACCGCGTCCTCTCCTCCTCTTCAAGCGCTTAATTCACATCACAACGCCGATACCAGTCCAATCTTGTGAGAATTGGAACCAAATCTCGGCCGTTTTGATGTTATTAGCCGCTCCGTTTCAACCCTCGATTCACAGCTGTCCAAATTCCACCCTTCTAAATCCATCTCCCCTGCTGCTGCAACTTACCGTTACTCTCCGCTGGCGCGTTGGATGTCCGTAGAGTGTAAACAGCCAGATGTCGTTGAAGACGTCGTTGCTCTGCTACTGAGAGATCTTGTATGTTGAAGACGTCGTTGCTCTGCTACTGAGAGATCTTGATCTTCGAAGGATGGTAGAATTGGATTTTTCAGCCCAGGAAAACGGCTCCAGATTAACGTGTCTTTTCAATGATTCTATTTGCTAAAGTCTCAGGATCGTATAGTGGATCGCTACTGTATCTCTGCTGATTGTACTCACACGTTTGTTCAATTGTCTTATAAAATATTTGGAATCGGAGCCAGCGCTGCGGGTGAAAACGGTCTGACCGTTGCTTTATTGGAATATCCAACAGCTTAATCAATCAGGTTACAGCAATCAATTATTTCTATTTCTAATCAGCTCGTCTCGAAGGTTTCTTCTCGGCTCTGTTCTCGAACTCTGGTGGGGTGGATTCTCCGTCTCTGCTTCTCAGTTCTCTCTGCGTGTCTCTCTGCGTCTCGGTGTCTCCGTGTCTCTGTCTTCCCTCCATCATTCAACCTGCAGGGTTTTATAAGAGAAGAGAGAATCCCCCCCGCCCTTGCCATCCCGTGCCGTCACCCCAGAGAGCCTGCTTTCCTATTGGCTAGAAGGTCTCCCCTCTAAGTGATTTGGGTCTTGCGAAACAGCGTTACAAGGTGACCTTACAGAGGGATGTGAACTAGTTTCCTTTAGGGATGCTCGATATTGGCTTTTTTACCGATACCGATATTCCGATATTGTCCAACTCTTAATTTCCGATACCGATATCAACCGATATCAACCGATACCGATATATGCAGGGTTTCCCCCCCAAAAAAACGGAATAATTTCAGGTAACTAATAATTTCACTGGATGCAATATTGTTATTTTTTTTTTATTTTTTTTTACCGATACCGATATTTTCCGATATCACATTTTACTGCCGATATCGGCCGATAATATCGGTCGGCCGATAATATCGGCCATCCCTAGTTTCCTTTTAGAATGATTTACCCAAGTGTCCCTGAATGCGACCCTCATACAGATGGAAATATAGTACCCACTCAACCTAACAGTGGGTATCCCAGAATGGTCTGTTTGGACTGCTTAGCTAAAGTAAACAGAACTCTGGTGCTGGCCTTCAGGCCGTAATTTTCTGACTTGAAGTTAAGTATTGGGCCTTCCTTCCCACTTTGTTGTGTGGGGAAAGAGGTTTCATCTGTTTGCCATTTGATCTGTTCTTATTTTTATGGTACTCTGGGCTTTTTCCTATAGCTGCTAGGTGAAGGTGTGAAGGGTTGCACTGTTAGCCTTTGACTGAATTCTCCTATGGCCTTTTCCAGAAACCGCTAGATGATTTTGATCCCTCCTGTAATGCTTATACGGGTCATTTTGATCAATTTAATTTACGACAATCGCTTCATGACCAAAGGCATCTGGTTAAGTTTTCAGATGACACTGTCCTGGTATCCCTACTGCAGCGCTCCGAAACTGATCATGGACCTGTACTTCACGACTTTGTGAATTGGTGTGATGAGAATTACCTGGACCTCAATGTCTCTAAGACTAAGGACATGATAATTGACTTCAGACACAACCCCGATCATCAAGCCAGTGTAGCTAGTGTAATTCACGATGAGGACGTCCAGACTGTTGAATCGTACAAATACCTGGGAACTGTGTTTGATTGTAAACTGAAGTTCAACCTAAATACAGAGTCTATTGTTAAAAAAGGTCAGCAGAGGATCTACCTGCTAAGAAAGCTGAACTCTTTTAATGTTAGGTGCGAAGATCCTGAGCACTTTTTATAGTTCTTTTATTGAAAGCCTCCTAACTTTTTCTTTTATCTGCTGGTTCAGTGGCCTGTCTATTAAAGATAGGAACAGCCTACAGTATATTGTGAAAGTGTGCTCCAAAATAACTGGAGTAAAACAGAGAGACCTATGTTCTCTCTGGACGGACCAGGTGGTCAAGAAGGGGACGAGCATCATTAATCAACCCTCCATGCTCTGTCTCAGCGGTTTTCACTGTTGCCTTCTGGCCGGCGTTATGACGTCCCACCAAGTAGGACCAACCGCTACGCCAAATCTTTTGTCCCCTCGGCTATCAGACTTTTAAACACAGACAGTAGTCATTTTAAGTAGCCTTTTGCACTTGGTTGTCTGTTTTACTTTTACTTTTATTGCTGGATTGTATCACATGGAGTGTTTCTGTTTTTATTTTCCGTGCTGTCGTTGAGATGTTTTGTTGTTTGTTTGTCTTTGTTGCTTGTGGTGAAGCTGCAAATATGAATTGCCCCACGGGGATCAATAAAGTTGTCTGAATCTGAATCTGAATACTGACCTGGGCTCCGGTTAACTTCCTTTGACAGATATATACTGACCTGGGCTCCGGTTAACTTCCTGTGACAGTAATATACCTGGCCCTCTGACAGATCACTAGATGATCCTGACAGATCACTAGATGATCCCTGGCCCCCCTGACAGATCACTAGATGATCCCTGGCCCCTGACAGATCACTAGATGATCCTGACAGATCACTAGATGATCCCTGGCCCCCCTGACAGATCACTAGATGATCCTGACAGATCACTAGATGATCCCTGGCCCCCGACAGATCACGATGATCCCTGGCCCCCGACAGATCACTAGATGATCCCTGGTCCCTGACAGATCACTAGATGATCCCTGGCCCCCGACAGATCACTAGATGATCCCTGGTCCCTGACAGATCACTAGATGATCCCTGGCCCCCGACAGATCACTAGATGATCCCTGGTCCCTGACAGATCACTAGATGATCCCTGGCCCCCGACAGATCACTAGATGATCCCTGGCCCCCCTGACAGATCACTAGATGATCCCTGGCCCCTGACAGATCACTAGATGATCCCTGGCCCCTGACAGATCACTAGATGATCCCTGCCCCCCCCCCCCCTGGTTGTTTTGGTTTGTTTTAAGTGCATTGTTCAACAAACGATGCTGCTTGATGTCTCTGAGAAACACTAAAACCTGTGCCAGTGTCCAAGATGTGTTCGGTCACTCCCATTGTGCTCAGCAACGCCCCACCACAACGCCCCCCCCCCCCCCCCCCCCCCAACGACCCCCCCCCCCCTCCCAAAAGGCCTCCCATATTTCTTTATTTCAGATCCCCATTAGTCACTGCCTCAGCAGCGACTATTCTTCCTGGGGTCTGTATACAAACATATAAAAATTAAACAAGAATAATCAATAAAACAACATAAAAACAAAACAAATATCAATAAAACACCAATAAAATATACAAACAATTATAGAACATTAAACCAATCAAAATCATACAAACAAATATGTATGCAACATCTTCTAATATAGAACAATAACAAATATACAAACATATAGAACAAATCAAATATCAATAAAACAACAAACGGAGATATCTCAGAGAAAACTATAACGTGTTCAAAAACAGCACGACATTCCATACACTAATACTCTAATACTCCTCATAACCACAAGACAAAGACATTCCAAATCAACACATAACCCAACACAAGAACCCATTCATTCCATCTGATTGGCCACTGATTTCACACCCGAGCTGCAGCCTCTACAGCCACACAAATGCCTTTAATTAACCCTTTCACTGCGACAATACGCAACAGTCATCTCCCGCCTCGACTACTGCAACGCACTGCTTGCTGGCCTCACGCCCACTGCCACCACGCCTCTTCAACTAATTCAGAACGCAGCGGCCTGCCTGATCTCAAACCTACTGAAGTCGGCCCATGTCACCCCACTTCTTAGGGACCTGCACTGGCTCCCCATTGCTGCACGAATCCGCTTCAAGGCCCTTGACCTAGCATACCGTGCGGCAAAGGGAACCGCTCCTGCCTACCTCCGGTCAATGGTCTCTCACTACACACCCTCAAGACCCCTACGCTCTGCGTCTTCTGGCCGTCTCAGACCCACTCCTATCCAAGCTCCGGGAGGGTCATCAAGGAGAACCTGCCTTTTCTCAGTCCTTGCCCCACAATGGTGGAATGAACTACCCATCCCAGTTAGGACAGCCGAAACCCGTCCAATCTTTCGCCGTCGACTAAAGACGCACTTCTTCAACCATTATCTGAAAAAAATAAATAAAAATCTAACCCTAGCTAACCTTACTGTCATACACTTGTCCTAATAAACTAACCTACACTGTATCAACACTTTGATGAACATTGTTACTCAGCTGATAGAGTTGTGCCCTTCCTGATGACTTGTCGTACAGAACTTGTAAGTCGCTTTGGATAAAAGCGTCAGCTAAATGACCAAATGGAAATATAAATGGAAATGTAACCCTTTCACTGCCACACGACAGCCGGTTAACCCTTTCACTGCCACACTACAGAAGGTTAACCCTTTACTATCACCCTACCGACGGTTAACCCTTTCACTACCACACTACAGATGATTGCTTTATGGCCGCGTTCGACTGTACCGGTTCCCCCCCGGAACACCAGACTCCCAAACCGCCTGTCCCCCGAGGAGGAGGAGGAGCCTCACGCTGAGCGCGTTAAGGGCCTGGTCGCCGTGCCGACGCAGCATCTGTCGGACCGGGTCTGGGACCGGGCCCAGAATGTGTCAGCTTCAGTCCACTTCACACACACACACACACACACACACACACACACACACACACACACACACACACACACACACACACACACACACACACACACTCACTCACACACACACACGCACGCACGCACGCACGCACGCACGCACGCACGCACGCACGCACGCACGCACGCACGCACGCACGCACGCACGCACACACACACACACGCACGCACGCACGCACGCACGCACGCACACACACACACACACACACACACACACACATACACGCCCCTCTGTTCCCTCTCCTCCTCTGTTCTCTCTGTTCTCTCTGTTCTCTCTGTTCCCTCTCCTCCTCTGTTCTCTCTGTTCTCTCTGTTCTCTCTGTTCTCTCTGTTCCCTCTCCTCCTCTGTTCTCTCTGTTTTGATTGATTGATTGAATTGATTGAAAAGTTTATTAACAGATTGCAGAATGGGTACAGTACAGTACAGCTCAATACATACAATTGTTAAGGGGATGCAGACCAGAGAAAGACTTTCGACTTGTTTACATCAGGGTCCCCCATTTTCAATTCATCATAACATATATGACATACATGACATACAGATAGACAGTACTGCTACATCTATACATTTATGACATATCAGATTTGCAAATACAGTACTGTTTGTGATACAAAAGTGTCCAGAAAAGGAGTGTATATACATTTGGCATAGAAACTGTACATTGGAGGAGGTTGGTTGGGTGGGGTGGGGTTGGGTGGGTTGGGTGAGGGCTGTACATTGGAGGTGGGGGGGGGGGGGGGGGGGGGGGGGTTGGGAAGGGGACACACACACATTTTACACTGTACATTTGAATATTGACAAAGCCTTACTTGGTCATTTACTGTACAACTAGGTTAGGACATTTGTAGGGGCCAGTTTCGAATTGCAGTCTCACGTAGGTGTTTTTTGAGAGTGTTTTTGAAGGTGGGTAGTGATTCACATTCCTTTACAGCTTTAGGCAGGGCGTTCCACATTGATGTGGCATAATTGCGAAACGTGTTTAGTCCCTTGTTTGATCCGAATCTGGGTTTTACATGATTTGTGGAGCTCCCTCTGGTGTTGTGATCGTGGTATTCACTGACCTTTGGGAAGTATTTTGACATGTACATGGGTACCTTGGTCGCGTAGTGTATCTTGTAGACCAGGCCCATTGCAAGTTGCTGTACTCTGTCGTCTACTCTAAGCCATCCTAGGTTGTCAAAGTGGGCAGGGGTGAGGTGGGTTCTAGGAGTCAGGTCAAGTAGTAGTCTGACTAGCTTGTTTTGAGATGTTTGTAATTTGTTTTTTAGTGCCTTTGAGGTGCTTTGGTACCATGAGGTGCAAGCATAGTCGTAGTACCCTTGAATGAGTGCTCCTGCTAGAGTCTTCAGGGTATTCTTGTTTACCAGAGAGGAGATCCGGTACAAGAATCGCGTTCGTTGGTTGACTTTTTTTATTACATTGGATGCCATTTTGTCACAGGAAAGATTAGCCTCTAGGATGGAACCCAGGTAGGTAATTTCATCTTTCCTTGTGATAATATTGTCACCCACTGTAACCGAGAAGCCGTCGGTCTTGCTGAGTTTGTTATTTGAACCGAAGAGAATGGACTCTGTTTTGCTCATGTGTAATGATAGTTTGTTGTCGGCGAGCCATATGCAGATTTTGCCTAGTTCCGAGCTGAGGGCTTTTTCAACCTGTAACTTGTTCTTGTCAGAGACCAGCAGGGCTGAGTCGTCCGCAAACAGGAACAAGTTGCAGTCACAAGCTGACGACATGTCATTTGCATAAATTAGGAATAGTAGCGGTCCTAGTATGCTTCCTTGTGGAACACCACAGCTCACTGTGAGGGGGGGGGATAGTGTACCGTTTACTTCCACCATCTGTTCCCTCCCCTCCAGGTAGGATTGTATCCAGCTCACTGATAAACTATCAAAACCAATTGCTTTTAGCTTGTCAATCAGAATGGTGTGATTGACAGTGTCGAAGGCCTTTTGTAGGTCCAGCATGACCATGCCGCAGTATTTGCCCGCGTCCACCTCTTGTTTGATGTGGTCGTTCAAGTAGAGAAGGCATGTGTCAGTGGAGTGGGATGTTCTGAAGCCAGATTGGAATTCGTAGATTAGATTTTTTTCCGCGAGGTACTTTTCGATCTGTTCGTATACTATTTTTTCCATGACTTTCGAGATGGATGTAAGGATAGAAACAGGGCGGTAGTTACCCGGGTCTAATTTGCTGCCCTTTTTGTGCAGGGGTGTTACTCTCGCAATTTTGAAGTCCTTGGGGACGTGTCCCTGTTTTATGGAGAGGTTTATTATGTGTGTGATGACTGGGGTGATGGCTGCTGCTGAGTCTCTGAGGAATTTGGAGGGGATGTTGTCATGGCCAGTGGCCTTGTTTGGTTGGAGGGCGCTCAGTTTTTTGAGTACCTCATCTGTAGTTACTATTTCCAGTTTGAAGTCGTCTTTGTGGACGCCTAGGTTCTTGTAGTATGCTACTACCCCATACTGCCCTGAGTGGGAGGGTAGTTTGTTTACCAGTGTTGTGGCTATGTTTGTGAAGAAAGTGTTTAAGTAATTGGCTACATCCAGCTTGTCTGTGATGAGCGTGTTGTCCGTCTTTATGTTTATGTTTGAGAACCTGGTTTTGAGTTTTTTACTGCAGCCTAGTTGATTGTTGAGTAATTTCCAAAGTTCACGTGGTTTATTTTTGTTTTCCTCGGTTTTGTCATTGATGAAATTTTTTTTAGCAGTTTTGATCATGGAGTTTACGTCATTTCTTAGTCTGTTTCTTTCTAGTTTGAGTTCAGTCACGTGGTCTTGGAGTTCACTGCTCGTGCTTTTGGTAAGCTTTGACTGACTTTTACGAAACTCAGAGCATTTTTTGTCTCTGGCTTTCATAGCGGTCAGTATTTCAGTGTGCATCCATGGCTCAGCGCGATTTTTTACCCTGGTGGTTCTTAGGGGGGCCATGTTGTTTAGTATTGATGAAAATTTGGTTTTGAAGCCAAGCCAAGTTTCTTCAACCAGTGTACCATTGAGTTCATCTGACCAGTCCAGACTCTCCAGTTCAAGGTTAAAGGCCTCGCTAGAGTAGGTTTTGAGGTCTCTAGATGTGACTGTTTTGTGACAGCCAGCCTTTAGTTTTAGCTTTTTGCGGGTACAGAATATCATATAATGATCACTTAACCCGCATGCTATAACCCCTTTATTGGATATCTTGGACTTGTCAGAGGTCAGTATGAGGTCAATGGTAGTCTGAGTTGATTCACATATCCTTGTGGGTTGGGTGATTAGTTGGCTGAGGCCGTGCAGATCACAAAACCTATTGAAGGATTTGAAGACGGGTGCATCTTTTTGTTGCATATCCGTGTTCCAATCCCCAATAAGAATTTTTTCCGCATCCTCAGCTCCAGCTAAGCACACATCCATAGTATCATAAAAGCCAGTTTGATCTGGCGGTCTGTATATTGTGCCGACTAGAACAGATTTTGCCCTTTCAAATAAAATGTCCACCCATACGGTTTCAATTGTCTCATGATGAAGGTCAGTACGGGTAATGAATTTGGTGTCCTTATGTATGTACATACAAACACCACCTCCATACTGGTTTCTGTCATTACGGACTATAGTATAGTTCTCTATTTCTATTTCAGGGTCTGTTACAGATGGATCAAGTTTAGTTTCAGTAAAGCATAATAAGTCTACCTTGCCGCTCATAAACAGGTTTCTTATTTCGTCCAGCTTATGCTTAATGCTGTTCACATTAAGGTGAAAGATGTGTAGTCCGTTTTTATTAGCTGTGTTATTGATGTCTTCAAGTTCCAGGTAATGGTTTTCTGGTGCTGCTGTGGGGGAGGGAGGGGGGGGGGCTTTGTTGTTGTCTCTGTGAGGTCTGTGTGCTGGTGTGTGGGGAGGGGGGATCCTTTGTCCTGTCTTTTCTGGCGGCAACCCTTTGTTCTCCTGGGCTAGTAAACATAGCCAGCCTGGCTAGGTTGGCTAATTTATCAGGCGATTTGTCCGTGGGGTTGCCGGTTGGATTTCTTGTGATTTGCACCGGTGTTGTAGCCTCTGGTTCATCCCGTCTAGTTCTGGTCCCTCGGGCGTTCCGTTGTAGTTGCGCCGGTGATCCAGTAGTGGGCGGTGGAGGGTTGTTGATGTTGGATGATGCATTGGTCGCAACGGTGGTCGTCGCTGTTTGCGTCTGTAGTCCGAGTTGTCTCGCTTGGTACCGAGTGATAACTGGACCTGGGTTCAGCGGAATGTCTCCCGAAAGAAGCAGGTATAAGAAGATCATTGATCTTCTATCAAACCTGCCCGATGGGGGTAAACTCTTTCGTCCCGGATTCGACGTTAACACGCTGTGTATTGCTGCAGTCCCCATGGATGGATGTTTCCTCTCCGAGCCATTTAGAAGGTAAAAGTCGCAATGGGACTCTTTTTTTACCTTATCCACTCCTGTCTGGTGGTATTTCCATGTTGAATTAAGGTACTGA
>NC_140176.1:94430795-94458295 GCF_963971535.1 Notolepis coatsorum | reverse complement strand
AGAAGGTCGTCAGCGTAAAGGGAGACCCTGTGTTCGACTCCGTGACGGGTGATACCACGGAAGTGGGGCGAGGACTTGAGTGCTATGGATAGAGGTTCAGCGGCGACGGCAAACAATAACGGAGACAAAGGACAACCCTGGCGTGTCCCTCTGGAAAGTGGGAAATAAGGGGAGTTTATAGAGTTGGTAGTGACACAGGCCAAGGGGGCGGAGTAGAGTAGCCGGACCCATGAAATAAATGTGTCCCCGAACCCAAATTTCTGCAGAGTCGTGAACAAGTATTCCCACTCCACGCGGTCAAAGGCCTTCTCCGCGTCCAGAGATATAATTACCTCAGGAGGGAGAGAAGGACCTGAAGTGTGTATAATATTCAGGAGTCTGCGAATGTTAGAAAAGGAGTGGCGACCCTTAATGAAGCCAGTCTGGTAAGATGTTCTCCAGACGCCTAGCCATCACCTTGGCAATGACCTTTCCATCGTTGTTAATCAGTGAAATTGGGCGATACGATCCACAATCTGTGGGGTCTTTGTCCTTTTTAAGTAGGAGGGAAATGGTTGCTTGGGTGAGTGTATGTGGCAGTGTCCCATTTTTCAGGGACTCGTTAAACATTTCCATCAGAAGCGGGGCGAGTTTGTCACAAAACTTTTTATAAAAACCTGCCTCATAGCCATCTGGGCCCGGTGCCTTGCCACTCTGCATAGCATTGATAGCCTCCTTGATCTCCTCAATGTTCAATGGTCTGTCTAAATCCTTAGCCAGCTCCGGGTTTATAGACGGGAATTCTAGGTCATTTAAAAAAGTATCCATAGATATTCTGTCGGGAGGGGGTTCGGATGTGTAGAGAGTGGAGTAAAACACTTCAAAGGCCTTGTTAATGTCTTGGGGTTTCGAGACCATGTTATTAGAGCGATCCCTTATCTGTGAGATAAGCCTGGAGGCTGCTCTGCGCTTGAGCTGATGTGCAAGCAGCCGACTGTTCTTGTCTCCATATTCATACGACAGGCCGCGGGAGTGGAGCAGCAGACCTTCAGCTTTCTTTGTGGATAATAGATCGAATTCAGACTGCAAATCCAGCTTCTTTTTATACAATTCAGGTGAAGGGTCTGCGGCGTACTCACCATCAAGCTGGAGAATAGAATCTGTAAGGTCCTGCAACCGCTTTCTCTGGGTTTTGTTCGCATGGGCTACATGGGAAATAATTTCACCACGCAGAACCACTTTTAAAGTCTCCCACAACAATGAGTGAGATATTGAATCCGATCTATTGGTGAGTAAGAAGTCATCAATTGACTTTGAAATTTTGTCGCAAAACCCCTTGTCGGAAAGTAGCAAGGTATCGAATCTCCAGGGAGGGCGATCTTTTCTATTCAGAGTAAAGGAGATGTCCATTTGTATAGGCGCATGGTCTGAAATTACAATGGCTAAATAGTCAACTGAGCGGACAGAGTCTAACAGGGTTTTATCAATAAAAAAAGAATCTATCCTGGTATAAGAGTGGTGTACATGTGAAAAAAAAGAAAATGCTTTTAATAGTGGGTTAGCAGATCTCCATGGGTCCACACATCCATTTTCCCTCATAAAGGCTGATAAGGACCTGGACATTTTAGAGAGTGTTGAGGGTCTTAGAGAAGAGCGATCCAAAACCGGGTCCACAACACAGTTCAAATCTGTGTTTAAGTTTGGGAGGGAGGAGAGGATCTTGTTCATAAAACCAACATCATCCCAGTTGGGAGCGTAAATATTGACTAAGAGCACTGGGGTTTGGAATAGAGTGCCTGTTACTATTATATATCTGCCATCCGGGTCAGAGATAACATTAGAGGGTGTGAATTGAACTTTTTAGTTTACCAGTATCGCAACACCTCTTGCCCGAATATTAAAATTGGAGTGAAATACCTGGCTGATCCAAGGCTTGTGTAGTCTAATTTGATCTGCTTTCAATAAGTGAGTTTCTTGCAAAAACATAATATCGGCCTTCAAGTTTCTTAGGTGAGCAAAAACCCTTGAACGTTTGACTGGCCCGTTCATAGATTTGACATTCCGCGTGATCAGTCTAACAGAGTTGTCTCTCCCATTATTAGATGAAGTCATGATTCAGTTCAAGATTTGAGTGGTCCGATTGTCCCATATACAGGCCCCCTGTACAGGGGTATTGTAGACTCCACAAAGTGATAAAGAAAAAACAAATAACAAATAAGTAACTATAAACATATGCATGTGTAACCACAACATCTGCAAAAACAACAATAACAACAGAAAATACAGACCTTTCCCGGACCGCATATGGTGTAAGTAACCCCCAAAATAATCCCCTCCCCATTCCCATCCTAGGTTCCCTTCTCTTCTTCCCACATCTAGAGAACCGCAGGTAATCGCTACTAAACTTCCGGTGCATCCACAGACCTTAACCTAACCTAGAACCTAACCTAGAAGCTAACCTAACCTAGAACCCAACCTAGAGGTTGGAACCTAACCTAGAAACTGACCTAACCTAGAAGCTAACCTAGAACCTAACCTAACCTAGAGTGTGAGCGTGAGCTCCCAATTTACTAAGAGTGTAGAGAAAAAAAAAAGTATATATCAAAGAGCATTTCGCTGTGACAAGCGACACATTATAGAAATAGAAATAACTGAAAGATACTGAACTTGAATAACAACTCGAGATTTGTCGAGCAAAGAAAATAATTGGGGGAGCACCAACCAGTCGGCTGGTGTGTTAACGTCATTCAGTCCAAGCCAGCTGTTAGCCAGCCTACGTTAAATCTGGTGTGTAAACAAACCCGACCGTTGTGTAGTTACCTCAGTCATGCCAATGAGCGTTGTAGAATGTCTGAGCAGCTGCGGGAGAGTCAAAGTACAACGTTTGGTCTTCGAAGTCTACGCGGAGGCGAGCTGGGTACAGAATTCCAAAACGAATGTCTTTCTTGTACAGTCGGGCTTTCACGTCGTTGTAAGCCGCGCGCTTTCGGGACAGTTCAACGCTGAAGTCAGGGTAGAGTGAGATATTGTGGCCATGGTATCGCAGATCCTCCCTTCTCTTCCCAAAAACACGCTCCTTGTCCTGGTAGTTTCCTCCGGCTTTATTTTCTCTCCCCAGCCTGTGGGCGCGAGACAGTATGAGCGGCGTGGGGAAAAAATTAGCACCACAGATCTCCGAAAACAATTCGGTCATGAATTGGATTGGATCCGAGCCTTCCATTTTTTCAGGGATGCCGATCACTCTCAAGTTGGCTCTGCGCGAGCGGTTTTCAAGATCATCCAACTTGTCGGCCAGCCGAGCGTTTTCCGTTTTGAGTTGAGCATATGCGCCCTCCATCTCGACGACTCTGTCGCTGTAGTCAGACAAGCCCGATTTGACGGAGGTGATCCGTTGTCCATGTATATCCAGCGTGGATTTTATTGCCTCCAGGGTCCTATTCACCGGTGTGAGAGCTGAGTTTAGCAGCGAGGTGACCACTGCCGTCGTGTCGGTGAGTATGGCAGTACGGAGGTTCTCCAAGTCGCTGGGCAAGGCTGGCGTTGCTTTGGCTGGGGAAACAGGCATGTCTTTAGCCCCATTAGCAAGTTCAATAGCCCCACTAGCAAGTTCAATAACTTCGAGGCTAGCAGCAGTTGCCTTCGGCGTTTTATCCATTCTCTTTGCTCTTCCCGCCATGTTGTGAAAACGTAGCGCAGTATTCTTCTTTTAGACTTAAAGTTTAGATGGTGAATTGTAGCATGTCGCTTGTCAAATAACTAAATAGTTTGCAAGTTGTGCGGGAGCCACTCTAGACACGTCTATCCCGTCGCCATGCTAAACCGGAAGTCCTCCATTAAATATAGTTAATGGTAAAGAGCACTCTGATCCTGCTTGGCTCAGGTTGGGTTCCAGAGGTTACATACAAAACAACCATAAATACATTGACTATCCTACAAAAAAGAGCAATAAGAGTAATAAACATTGCAGGATATCGGGACCACACACACACACACACTGTTTCTACAATCACACATTTTGAAGTTCATTGATATGGTAAACTTTAAAACGTATGTACAAAGCAAGAAATAATCAATTACCGGTAAATGTAAGAAGCACATTTCTGGATAAAGACCTCAGAGGACCATTGAACTTCAAAAAACCTGTGATGAAAACCAACCTGAAAATAATGTGTATCTCCTCTTACGGAGCCACCCTGTGGAATGGGCTAGACTCGAGGATGAACTAAAATATTGTGAAAACATAAATCAATTCAAATCTAGACAAAAAAAATCTATTTTCGATAGGTACAGAAGGGAAGAAGAGCTTTAATTGCATATTAATAAAAAAAAATACATATGGTACTGTATTTTATGTTACATTATATAATCATATTATAATTTATTTGTATATTATATGAAACTATATTTACACTATATACTATTATATTATGGTACTATATTATATTGTATATATCATGTACTATATATCTCATATCACATTATATGTGTGTTGTATACACTATTATGTACTATATACTATTATATACTGCAGGAATACTATAACTGTAATGTGTACTATATGTGTGTACTGTAATGTGTACTATATGTATGTACTATGTATGTACTGTATGTAATTTTTTTTTAAAGAAACGTAAGTCTTCAGGGGTAGGGCCCGACAAGCCTAGTGCTTCTCCCTAGCTCTTTTCGGACAATTGGACAATGCTGCAATAGCAGCTGGTAAAACGTTGGCGATTTCATGGAATGATCATTGTTATGTGTCCAAAACCAGAAATAAAAAATAACTGAACTGAACTGAACTGAAGGTTCATGTTTTCTCTCCAGGCCATGGCAGAAAACGTCCAACACTCCAGATCACATGAGCTCCCTTCCCTCTGTGAGATTTACAACGACACAGACAACCCCATGTAGTATTTCACTGAGGGGGGGGGGGGGGGGGGGGGGGGAACCCACAAGGTGGTGCAGTGACTAGTTTAGATTAGATTATAATTTCTTGTCATCATACAGCACAAGTACAGAACAACGAGAATAAGTTTGGCATCCGACCAGAGTGCTAATGTATCAGTAAAGTGCAATAGTAACATGCAATGTACAGGTGATTAAACTGGGTATAAAGTATACAAATTAGTATACTGAGTGTAGTGCTAATCAGATGTATGTACAGAGTTGTAGTATAATATGTACATATTGTTACAAATCTGGTGGGGACCAGCCTCGCCACGGTTCAAATGCAAACTAATTAAAAAGGTCCACACAAGAGCAATATCAATCAATACGAATGTTTATTAAATTAAGGCAAAAATCCAGTTTGTAAAGCAAGAGAATGGTCATAGACAGTCCGATGGTCAAAAACACAAAACAGGCTCGCAGACAGAAAAGGGGATTTGTTCAATACTCAGGGTAGTCGTCCGGTCCAGGGTCAGTACACAAGGGGGAATCTCAGCCAGTCCAGGGTCCAGTACACAAAGAACACCTACTTGCTTTCTCCTCACCTCTCACTACCTCTCACCGTCACAACTCTGAATATTCAATCTCTCTCTCAATAACACAACTCCAACTCCTTACTCCGCCCAGCTCAACTCTCACTATCCTAGTGTATTTGTACTGTGGGTGTCTGGGGTGTGTGAGATGTGTGTCAACTAATTATGCGCAGGTGTATTCTATCAGTACTACTCCTTCCGTGAAGGACATATCTCCCGTCCTTCACATATCCAAAGGAGGGGGGAGGAGATCTGTCACAATATGAACACTTTATACAGGTATAAAGACACTATGGTAGTAAGTCATACTGTCCAGAAGCGTAACTAGTAAGAGTAGGATATGTACAGATATAGATATAGTATCTACAGATATGTAGAAGGACTATGTGCAGGAAAATAGAGACAGGTTTGGATAGATATATATGCGTGAGAATAAATATATGGTACATACAGCATTACATGTATATCCAGCAAATATTGTACATGCTATCATACAGAGCTATGGGTTATATGCAGGTGTATAAGTAAGTATATAGAGGGGTTATATGCAGATATATTCAGACAAATATGTATATATGTCGATAGATATAAATAGAAGAATATAAATGTAAATATAAATATGTGGTATACAGCATTATTGTACATGCTATCATACAGAGCTATGGGTTATATGCAGGTGTATAAGTAAGTATATAGAGGGGTTATATGCAGGTGTATTCAGAGACATATGGATATATATGCGGTCAATTTAAGAATATAAATGTATATACAGCACATATACAGACTTGAGTGCACCACCACACCCCATCCAGAGCCCTAAGGTCTGCTGACCAGCTGCTGCTGGAGGTGCCCAGGACCAGGCTCAAAACCAGGGGAGACAGAGCCTTCACTGCTGCTGCCCCTCGGCTCTGGAACTCCCCCCACATACCATCTGCCCAGAGCCTAGAGGCTTTTAAAATCGCTGCTCAAAACGCACCTCTTTTCCATGGCCTTTGACCAGAGTTAGCCTGCCACTTGTACACGACGTCTGCTGTTACTCTGGACTTTTTATCTAATTTCTTGTCTCTTTTATATTGCACCTTGCTCTTGTGTTCTTAAATGTACAATACCTTTTTCTGTAATTTTTGTGTATTCTTACTTGTTACTGCATTGTATGTGTTTTTATCATGTCCTACCTGTGAAGCACTTTGGTTTGGCTTTTTAGTCATTTGTAAATGTGCTATAAAAATAAAGCTGACTTGACTTGACTAAAGTGTGATACTCATTACCGTCCAGATGGTCTCCACCCTGTTTCAACACTTTCTCTCTCCACACCCACGAGGCTCCGACACGGGATCACATTACCCTCTCTCCCTGCGGATCTCTGTAGGTCAGGCAGTGGACACAGGGATCACTTCCTCTTTTTAAAACCTGCCCGAGTGCTCGCCTGTCACCTCGCGCGTTGAATGGATCGGTTAAGAGGTGCGTTCTTTATTAGACCACACCACACCAGAGAGAGGCCAATAAATCAACGCCTGCCGTTCCAGAGAGTGAAGCGTGGGGGAGGGGTATGTTGAGTCTGTCCAATACCACGATGACTGTGATGCATTCATTTCATCCGACTTGGATATACGATTTCTCAGATAGTGACGTAAGCAGTGCCGGTTCTAGTCTCTCTGGGGGCGATAAGCTAAATGTTGTTACTTGTTAGGGGCCTCCATAGCTCCTTTGTGTAAACCATTTGCTACACAGTCACTTTGTTATGGGCCGAAAATGTGGGGACGGTTTAGACTAAAATATTCAGTTATATTCTTATTCCACATAATTGAACGTGGCTGGATTCTACACGGTTCTCATTCCAAATGATCACTTATCTTACTTGAGGGGACCTTTAACTCTTTGACTGCCACGCTGTTTTTCCATCTGTACTCCCTGGCGCCAGCGTTTTTTGACAATTTTCACGATGTTTGCAGACCCATCGTATATTCTATATTATAGCTATGGAGACAATAGTATGGCTCATTTGAAAGGAAATATGTATACTCCAACAGGGAGTCCCGTCCCGTTTCAAAATAATCCAGTTCCATTTCCTGGAACGCAAGGTATGACGTGTTTTGGGCGCATAATATGCGCATTTTGTGCGGGTTGCTCGCCTGACACCTATATTATTTCCAGGTCCAGATAGTTTTGTCCTCTTCATAATAATCTCCAATAGTTGCCGGTACCAGTTGCCTCTAGAGTGCTCTCCCGGCGGTGACTGCCGCGGAGCGTTGAACAGAATACGTTACCTCCTCGGCCGGTTTGACTATAGTATTTTTATGATTTACCAGAAGTGCTGAGTCCAATGTTGTTACGGTCCACCAGTTCTTCCCCACGTTCCTCCCCCCATCCAGAGACTGCACCCACCTTTCCCCTTCACCCATGGTCATGTTTCCCCTGTGTCTCCTTCCATCTGTGATCCTGTACCCCCATCTGCCCCCCATCTACCCCCATCCTCCTTCATCTGTGTGTTGTGAAGATGTCCTTATTTCTCTGTGTTTTCCCCATCTTGTTATCCCTCCCTGTGTGTCTGTTACCCTTGGTGCTCCCTTGCTTGTTCTAAGTGTTATTCTTGCCTTTATTGTTGTCGCCTGTGTGTATTGCCTTGTCTCATGTTAGTATTCACTTTAGTCTGTCAACTTGGTTCTCTCCCCATGTGTTCCTCATTGGTAATTAGCCCTCCTGTGTCCCATGTCTTAATTAGTCTGCCTATATCTGCTGTGTGCTACTCCATTGTCGGTTCGTTGTTTACTGTCAGGGTCGTGTTTGATGTGCATGTTTATGTTCATGTTCTCTGTCAGTACTCTGTCTCCCATGATCCTATGCCTCGTGTCAGTAAGTGTTTCTAGTGTTTAGTGTTTTGTTTGTTACCATCTTTGTTTTTGTGTTTGCAGTTCATTTTTGATAGTGTTGTTTGTAGTTAGTTTTTGTTCCTTTTCCCTGCCAGCTCTGCTGAGGTTTTTGTTCGTCCCTTGCACCTTGCTCTCTGCCAGCATTGCTGTGCCTTGTCTCGTTGTTGAGAATATCCTTGTTTTTGTCCCTTTTAAGTAAAGATCTATTTTTGACCTCCACCCTCTGTGTCCTGCCTGCTCTCTCTCCTCGTTCTTTTCTGTACCTATCATCCATAAGTGTGATCGTTTTGTCCTCTTCATAATAATCTCCAATAGTTCGCGATCGCCATTGAAGGTACCTCTCTATCCACTCCTGCTGCCTCTGGAGTGCTCTTACCTCCGGCGGCGACTATTCCTGGCAGCGTGAGTGAGCAAACAGCCCCCCAAGTATTTACGTTTTTGGCGGCCAAAGCATGACTGGGAAAAATTAGTATACTGGTTTTTGGCGCCTAATGAGTTAAAAGGAACATGCCAACATTATGGGAAATACACTTGCCGTCTTCTCCAGAGTCAGACAAGAAGATAGATACCAACTTCCTCTGGTGTGTTCAGTAGAAAGCTATCTGGACAGGCTCCAGTATGTTCAGAATTCAGCTGCCAGGGTTCTAACCCACACCAAACCCTGGCAGCACATCACCCCCACCCTCATACACCTCCACTGGCTCCCCATCAAATCCCGCATCACCTACAAAACCTCTGGCTGCAAGCTAGCCTAGCTTAGGACAAATGAATGGAAGCGAATACGGACCACTAGCCTAGCTTAACACAGTGAAATATCACAGACAATGCAATCATTTCAGTGTGAACAGGAAGACCAGCTCATTTTGATCTAGTCTCTGATGACCACTGGTGTTTACATCTGTACTACTTGTCGAGTAACAAGTGATTTTCTTACGGACGTGACTTCACTTTGACCTGAGCCCCTTTCAAGTAATCTTTACTTTTACACAAGTATGGCTTTGGAGTACTTACTTCATACACCACTGCTCACAGGGCAGACAAGCAACACGCCAAGGATCGACAGCACAGACAAAAATTAATATAATCTCCATGATATAATGAGTCTCCTCCTCAGTCTTCATGACAGGAGGCTCCAGGTCCATGTTTGCCGCAGTGCATTTCTCTGAGTGACATATTCAATGCATTGGTCGCAGGGCTTGACATTAACTTTTTGGCTCACCAGCCACTGTGGCTAGTTGTTTTCCAAAGTCACTAGCCACTCAGCATTTTCACCAGCCAAAAATCACACACACACACTCTATCCAAATATCCAGTTTGTTTTTATAGTGTAAAGTTTGGCTACTTGAGAGAGAGAGAGAGAGAAAGAGACTCTCATTACGCGAGATGCAAGTAAGCATGCACTGCGTTCCGAGAGAGAGCGAGAGAGAGAGTGAGAGAGAGAAAGAGACTCTCATTACGCGCAACACAAGTAAGCATGCACTGCGTTCCGAGAGAGAGAGAGAGAGAGAGAGAGAGAGAGAGAGAGAGAGAGAGAGAGAGAGAGAGAGAGAGAGAGAGAGAGAGAGAGAGAGAGAGAAGAGACTCTTCACTACGACGACTCTAAAACGGTGACGCTGCATGGTTTACCCGCCGAAGTGGCTGGTGAGAGTGACGGAGTTACACGCCACTGCCGAATTATACCAGCATTTGGCGGGTGGCGGGTGATAATGTCAAGCCCTGATTGGTCGTCTTCACTGCACATTTTGTAGAGCTATAGTCACATGTTGAGGTGATTGACCTGGACTATGTGTGAGAACACAACCAATAACACATAATTACATATCTGTAGAGATACTATATCTATATCTGTACATATCTGTACACCCTTACTTACTCTACTAGTTACGCTGCTGGCCAGTATGACGTGCACCCATGGTGTCTTTATACCAGTATCACTGTAATAATATTAGAACATTACATACATTAGTACATACATCTGATTAGCACTATTACTCAGTAGTAGGGGAGAGTGGGGTGAGTAGTGCCAAGGGGCATGTAGTTCCACCCCTGTTATCTAGAAAACCATAGAAGAAGTTGGTCATGTGACAACATATTTTTGAAGAGGCATCCATTTCACTCAACCTGCAGAGAAGGGAGACACCTGGGCCCCGTTCCCCGTACCTGGATAACTGAGTTAGCCGGATAACTTTAACTGGATAACTGAGTTAGCCGGACTTTCCGGTTCCCCGTACCTGGATTTTCCAAATCACCATGACAACAGATCCAAAAGTTTGAGCCTGGTCGAAAGCAGAGTTTAAGTTCAAGTTAGCCTGAACCATCGCCACGCCCCCGCAAAGAAGTGACAGCCCGTTTCCTGAAATTATTCCCACAGTCTACGATCTGCATTATACCATTCTGAATTACGTTTTTGTGCTCCATTCTTCCAGAGGGGGCTTTTGAAATGTGAAATAGACCCAAAATGCTGATACTAAATTCACTTTGTCCTAAATAATGCACGTTATATATACCGTGGCGCTCGCTCGTGCGATGTACACATTATGTGGTTATTTTAATTGTAACTGGGATTAAGATGTCTGATGAGATGCGCTGTTTGACGGATTTGAGAAATTGAATGAGCCGTTGACGTCACATTAATGAATGAGGATAAAGAGATAAAACGTCCTTCAAAACAAAGAATATTCTAAACACGGGTCTCTCGTTCATTAATGTATAAACAATGAATTTATCCCATCTGGCACAGTGGCTCAGCGGTAGTGCTCAATCCTGGCAACCCGGCGACCGGGGTTTGAATCCCCGTCTTTCCAATATAACTTTTTGGAATATAATATTAATGATTATACGCAAAGGTAGCATAGTTTTAAGTTAAAATATTATAAATCTACATGCATTGAGGATGTCATTCTTTATATAGCTCTCAACGTGCACCAAATTGAATTATTCCTATATTGCAAAAAGAAGGAGACAACTGGGTCTCAAACCCCGGTCGTCTGCATGAAAGTCAGAAGAACAACCCATTAGACCACAGAGAAGATAAGTAAAAGATCGACCATACATCAATCAATGGGTAAGGGAGCCGTATCGTTATTCTGTATGACAGTTTTACTAATTATTTTCGCTAGCAAGATCTCATTTGATTATTCAATCCAGCAGGCAAGTTTAAAGAAATATAATCTGATTGATTGAGGTAATGAGGGACTTGAAATTAGCCTATAGATAACGCATTTAACTTGTCGGCGAGGCGATTGAGCCGTACTGCAATATGTTAATAAAGTTCTAAATCAATTAATCAATCAATGCCGCTAGAGAATCAGATTCTCTGCTATCGATACGTGCTGGCTTTTCAACTGAAGCGGCCGCGCGCATTTAGCCTGGGTCGCAAGTCTGGCTTGAGTTAACGAGACTGAATCCACCTTCGAGGAACAGGAAAATCCCGGCTTCAAACATCGGGTTAACTGAAGCTGGATAATGACATCTTGATCGACTTAGTTGAACCAGGTACAAGAAACAGGGCCCTGGCTTGAGAGGTAAGCACATTTAAGTTCAAAAAACTGTTTTTTGCCCTCCAAAGTAAAATTTGTATGATCAAGGTTTTTTGATTGCTGTGTTTGAACAATTATAGACAACTTTGAAAACAGTTCACACATGTTTTAGTGCTTTAGTAAGCTACACCATGAGTCTATACAGTTAGCATGATGCTAGCTCAAAACAGCTGGGGGATGCATTTTTTTCAAAATGGTAGGCTTGGGGTGATTTGTGCCAAAGGGCCTGGGTTAAGTTGTGCCAGATATTCTCTTTGTTAAGTTGCCCCAACTTATTTTATTAACTATATATATTACTTTATTGTATTTTATTGTTATTGTACATTGCATTCTTGCATTTTATCACTAAAACGATGTGATATTCTTAATTTTAGACCAAAATCCATCATGCCACGCAAATATACAAATGGAAGACAGACAGGGTTTCAACTCCTCTTGAGAAGTTGGAAAGAGCAGTGAAAGAGGTGCAACAGGGGAAGACTATACGTCAGGTTGGAAAGGAGATGAAGATCTGCAGGATGCTTTTACCGCTTTTGAGATTAAAATGATCTGTTTTACATAAAATTAAATTATCAATGGCACAATTTACCCCAGTGTATTCTCTCTAATGTCACAACTTACCCCGCACCGGGGGCAAGTTGTGCCACAAAACCACTTTTTTTTCTAAAGCTATATTTCTGAAACAGTTTATTTAAGATCCAAAGTGATTGTCCCCAGGGATACACAACATCCTAAACTATATGTACATATTTTAGTTGGGGGCATTACTGTAATCCCCTTGCTTTAAAGGCACTTTAAGTAAAAAGTGGCACTACTCACCCCACTCTCCCCTACTCATTTATATATTTTATACCCAGTTTAATCACCTGTACATTTTATATTACTATTGCAATTTACTGGTACATTTGTACTCTGGTTGGATGCCAAACTTTTTTCCTTGTAGTGCACTTGTGCTGTATAATGACAATTAATTTGAATCTAATCGAAGCAGCCTATATGCTACGCTAGGAGGTGCGGGCTGCTAAACGGCAATATGCGAACAAGATGTAGACACAGATGGCACAGAACGACACGAGAGGCTTATGGCGGGGAGTACGAACACATGAGCACACACAGACACACACATAGACACGCACACACACACACACACACACACACCACTCATGCGGCAACCGCTAAAACAATCACTTTAAACAAAACGTAATTTAAAAAATGTAATCTTTAGAAACACTTTAAAAGAAGGAGGTACTGTATAGTTTAGATACATTAAGAGTCAACATTGTAAATTGTATATTGCATAGAAGTGTATATAATAACCAGTTTCTCAGGAACCTAGCATGTCTTTTATTTTTTTGTACCATGCATATCTTGTGTTTTATCTTTATTTTTTATTTTATTTTTTTATTTTTTCTGTGCCTATTTTATTCTATTTTATTATTGTATTTTGCACAATCAATGCGGGCATGACCACCCGCATTTCACTGTATGCCCTGGTATGTATGTGACAAATAAACCTCTTGATTCTTGATTCTTCACACAGTCTCTCATACTGAGAGAAAGAAAAAACATCAGGTCAACTTGTAACCCCATCCCTTTCTTTGGAAGAGATAGAGAGCAGAAGAGCAGAGAAAAGAATCCCTTGATTCTAAATATTGAACAGTTGTACTACTGATATTTTCGCACATATGTCTTGTGACGCAGTCCAAGAGAAAATGCCTTGAGGAAAACACTGTTTCCTTTCTCTCCAGGATTCCATATTGGTTTCAGAATGCTGAGTAAGTTTCTCACCACAAGTAAACAAACACAGGGAGGGCTGTGCAACACGTGACGAGTCAATCTGGACTAGATTCTTATATACGCAACACGGTAACACAGTAACACAGTAACACAGCAACAGTAACACAGCAACAGTAACACAGCAACACAGTAACACAGTAACACACAGTAACACAGTAACACAGTAACACAGCAACAGTAACACAGCAACAGTAACACAGCAACACAGTAACACAGTAACACAGTAACACAGTAACACAGTAACAGTAACACAGTAACATAGTAACACAGTAACACAGTAACATAGTAACACAGTAACACAGTAACACAGTAACAGTAACACAGTAACACAGTAACACAGTAACAGTAACATAGTAACACAGTAACACAGTAACACAGTAACACAGTAACAGTAACATAGTAACACAGTAACACAGTAACATAGTAACACAGTAACACAGTGACACAGTAACAGTAACACAGTAACACAGTAACACAGTAACAGTAACACAGTAACACAGTAACACAGTAACAGTAACATAGTAACATAGTAACACAGTAACACAGTAACACAGTAACAGTAACATAGTAACACAGTAACACAGTAACATAGTAACACAGTAACACAGTAACACAGTAACAGTAACACAGTAACACAGTAACACAGTAACACAGTAACACAGTAACAGTAACACGGTAACACAGTAACACAGTAACACAGTAACACACAGTAACACAGTAACACACAGTAACACAGTAACACAGTAACACAGTGACAGTAACACAGTAACATAGTATCACAGTAACAGTAACACAGTAACAGTAACACAGTAACATAGTAACACAGTAACACAGTAACACAGTAACACAGTAACAGTAACACAGTAACACAGTAACACAGTAACACAGTAACACAGTAACAGTAACACGGTAACACAGTAACACAGTAACACACAGTAACACAGTAACACACAGTAACACAGTAACACAGTAACACAGTGACAGTAACACAGTAACATAGTATCACAGTAACAGTAACACAGTAACACAGTAACAGTAACACAGTAACACAGTAACACAGCAACACAGTAACACAGTAACACAGTAACACAGCAACACAGTAACACAGTAACACAGTAACACAGTAACACAGTAATACAGTAACACAGTAACACAGCAACACAGTAACACAGTAACACAGTAACACAGTAACACAGTAACACAGCAACAGTAACACAGCAACACAGTAACACAGTAACACAGTAACACAGTAACACAGTAACATAGTAACACAGTAACACAGTAACACAGTAACACAGTAACACAGTAACACAGTAACACAGCAACACAGTAACACAGCAACACAGTAACACAGTAACACAGTAACACAGTAACACAGCAACAGTAACACAGCAACAGTAACACAGCAACACAGTAACACAGTAACACAGTAACACAGTAACACAGTAACATAGTAACACAGTAACACAGTAACACAGTAACAGTAACACAGTAACACAGTAACACAGCAACACAGTAACACAGTAACACAGCAACACAGCAACAGTAACACAGTAACACAGTAACACAGTAACACAGCAACAGTAACACAGCAACAGTAACACAGTAACACAGTAACATAGTAACACAGTAACACAGTAACATAGTAACACAGTAACACAGTAACACAGTAACAGTAACACAGTAACAGTAACACAGTAACAGTAACACAGTAACACAGTAACAGTAACACAGTAACACAGTGACACAGTAACAGTAACACAGTAACACAGTAACACAGTAACACAGTAACATAGTAACACAGTAACACAGCAACACAGTAACACAGTAACATAGTAACACAGTAACACATTAACACAGTAACACAGTAACATAGTAACACAGTAACACATTAACACAGTAACACAGTAACACAGTAACACAGTAACACAGTAACACAGTAACATAGTAACACAGTAACACAGTAACACAGTAACAGTAACACAGTAACACAGTAACACAGTAACACAGTAACACAGCAGGACAGTAACACAGCAACACAGTAACACAGTAACACAGTAACACAGTAACACAGTAACACAGTAACAGTAACACAGTAACACAGTAACACAGTAACACAGTCACACAGTAACACAGTAACACAGTAACACAGTCACACAGTAACACAGTAACACAGTCACACAGTAACACAGTAACACAGTAACACAGTAACATAGTAACACAGCAACACAGTAACACAGTAAGACAGTAACACAGTAACACAGTAACACAGTAACATAGTAACACAGTAACACAGTAACATAGTAACACAGTAACACAGTAACACAGTAACACAGTAACATAGTAACACAGTAACACAGTAACAGTAACACAGTAACAGTAACACAGTAACATAGTGACACAGTAACACAGCAACACAGTAACACAGTAACACAGTAACAGTAACACAGTAACATAGTAACACAGTAACACAGCAACACAGTAACACAGTAAGACAGTAACACAGTAACACAGTAACACAGTAACATAGTAACACAGTAACACAGCAACACAGTAACACAGTAACAAAGTAACACAGTAACATAGTAACACAGTAACACAGTAACACAGTAACACAGTAACACAGTAACACAGCAACACAGTAACATAGTAACACAGTAACACAGTAACACAGTAACACAGTAACATAGTAACACAGTAACACAGTAACACAGTAACACAGTAACATAGTAACACAGTAACACAGTAACACAGTAACACAGTAACACAGCAACACAGTAACACAGTAACACAGTAACACAGCAACACAGTAACACAGTAACACAGTAACACAGTAACACAGTAACACAGCAGGACAGTAACACAGTAACACAGTAACACAGTAACACAGCAACACAGTAACACAGTAAGTAACACAGTAACACAGTAACAGTAACACAGTAACACAGTAACACAGTAACACAGTAACACAGTAACAGTAACACAGTAACACAGTAACACAGCAGGACAGTAACACAGCAACACAGTAACACAGTAACACAGTAACACAGTAACAGTAACACAGTAACATAGTAACACAGTAACACAGCAACACAGTAACACAGCAACACAGTAACACAGTAACAGTAACACAGTAACACAGTAACACAGTCACACAGTAACACAGTAACACAGTAACAGTAACACAGTAACACAGTAACACAGTAACACAGTAACACAGTAACACAGTAACACAGTAACAGTAACACAGTAACATAGTAACACAGTAACACAGTAACATAGTAACACAGTAACACAGTAACACAGTAACAGTAACACAGTAACACAGTAACACAGTAACAGTAACATAGTAACACAGTAACACAGTAACACAGTAACACAGTAACAGTAACATAGTAACACAGTAACACAGTAACATAGTAACACAGTAACACAGTGACACAGTAACAGTAACACAGTAACACAGTAACACAGTAACACAGTAACAGTAACACAGTAACACAGTAACACAGTAACAGTAACATAGTAACATAGTAACACAGTAACACAGTAACACAGTAACAGTAACATAGTAACACAGTAACACAGTAACATAGTAACACAGTAACACAGTAACACAGTAACAGTAACACAGTAACACAGTAACACAGTAACACAGTAACACAGTAACAGTAACACGGTAACACAGTAACACAGTAACACAGTAACACACAGTAACACAGTAACACACAGTAACACAGTAACACAGTGACAGTAACACAGTAACATAGTATCACAGTAACAGTAACACAGTAACAGTAACACAGTAACATAGTAACACAGTAACACAGTAACATAGTAACACAGTAACACAGTAACACAGTAACAGTAACACAGTAACACAGTAACACAGTAACACAGTAACACAGTAACACAGTAACACAGTAACAGTAACACGGTAACACAGTAACACAGTAACACACAGTAACACAGTAACACACAGTAACACAGTAACACAGTAACACAGTGACAGTAACACAGTAACATAGTATCACAGTAACAGTAACACAGTAACACAGTAACAGTAACACAGTAACACAGTAACACAGCAACACAGTAACACAGTAACACAGTAACACAGCAACACAGTAACACAGTAACACAGTAACACAGTAACACAGTAATACAGTAACACAGTAACACAGCAACACAGTAACACAGTAACACAGTAACACAGTAACACAGTAACACAGCAACAGTAACACAGCAACACAGTAACACAGTAACACAGTAACACAGTAACACAGTAACATAGTAACACAGTAACACAGTAACACAGTAACACAGTAACACAGTAACACAGTAACACAGCAACACAGTAACACAGCAACACAGTAACACAGTAACACAGTAACACAGTAACACAGCAACAGTAACACAGCAACAGTAACACAGCAACACAGTAACACAGTAACACAGTAACACAGTAACACAGTAACATAGTAACACAGTAACACAGTAACACAGTAACAGTAACACAGTAACACAGTAACACAGCAACACAGTAACACAGTAACACAGCAACACAGCAACAGTAACACAGTAACACAGTAACACAGTAACACAGCAACAGTAACACAGCAACAGTAACACAGTAACACAGTAACATAGTAACACAGTAACACAGTAACATAGTAACACAGTAACACAGTAACACAGTAACAGTAACACAGTAACAGTAACACAGTAACAGTAACACAGTAACACAGTAACAGTAACACAGTAACACAGTGACACAGTAACAGTAACACAGTAACACAGTAACACAGTAACACAGTAACATAGTAACACAGTAACACAGCAACACAGTAACACAGTAACATAGTAACACAGTAACACATTAACACAGTAACACAGTAACATAGTAACACAGTAACACATTAACACAGTAACACAGTAACACAGTAACACAGTAACACAGTAACACAGTAACATAGTAACACAGTAACACAGTAACACAGTAACAGTAACACAGTAACACAGTAACACAGTAACACAGTAACACAGCAGGACAGTAACACAGCAACACAGTAACACAGTAACACAGTAACACAGTAACACAGTAACACAGTAACAGTAACACAGTAACACAGTAACACAGTAACACAGTCACACAGTAACACAGTAACACAGTAACACAGTCACACAGTAACACAGTAACACAGTCACACAGTAACACAGTAACACAGTAACACAGTAACATAGTAACACAGCAACACAGTAACACAGTAAGACAGTAACACAGTAACACAGTAACACAGTAACATAGTAACACAGTAACACAGTAACATAGTAACACAGTAACACAGTAACACAGTAACACAGTAACATAGTAACACAGTAACACAGTAACAGTAACACAGTAACAGTAACACAGTAACATAGTGACACAGTAACACAGCAACACAGTAACACAGTAACACAGTAACAGTAACACAGTAACAGTAACACAGTAACATAGTAACACAGTAACACAGCAACACAGTAACACAGTAAGACAGTAACACAGTAACACAGTAACACAGTAACATAGTAACACAGTAACACAGCAACACAGTAACACAGTAACAAAGTAACACAGTAACATAGTAACACAGTAACACAGTAACACAGTAACACAGTAACACAGCAACACAGTAACATAGTAACACAGTAACACAGTAACACAGTAACACAGTAACATAGTAACACAGTAACACAGTAACACAGTAACACAGTAACATAGTAACACAGTAACACAGTAACACAGTAACACAGTAACACAGCAACACAGTAACACAGTAACACAGTAACACAGCAACACAGTAACACAGTAACACAGTAACACAGTAACACAGTAACACAGCAGGACAGTAACACAGTAACACAGTAACACAGTAACACAGCAACACAGTAACACAGTAAGTAACACAGTAACACAGTAACAGTAACACAGTAACACAGTAACACAGTAACACAGTAACACAGTAACAGTAACACAGTAACACAGTAACACAGTAACACAGCAGGACAGTAACACAGCAACACAGTAACACAGTAACACAGTAACACAGTAACAGTAACACAGTAACATAGTAACACAGTAACACAGCAACACAGTAACACAGCAACACAGTAACACAGTAACAGTAACACAGTAACACAGTAACACAGTCACACAGTAACACAGTAACACAGTAACAGTAACACAGTAACACAGTAACACAGTAACACAGTAACACAGCAGGACAGTAACACAGCAACACAGTAACACAGTAACACAGTAACACAGTAACACAGTAACAGTAACACAGTAACATAGTAACACAGTAACACAGTAACACAGTCACACAGTAACACAGTAACACAGTCACACAGTAACACAGTAACACAGTCACACAGTAACACAGCAACACAGTAACACAGTAAGACAGTAAGACAGTAACACAGTAACACAGTAACACAGTAACACAGTAACAGTAACACAGTAACACAGTAACACAGTAACACAGTAAGACAGTAACACAGTAACACAGTAACACAGTAACACAGTAACACAGTAACATAGTAACACAGTAACACAGTAACACAGTAACACAGCAACACAGTAACATAGTAACACAGTAACACAGTAACATAGTAACATAGTAACACAGTAACACAGTAACACAGTAACATAGTAACACAGTAACACAGTAACACAGTAACACAGCAACACAGTAACACAGTAACACAGTAACATAGTAACACAGTAACACAGTAACACAGTAACACAGTAACACAGTAACACAGCAACACAGTAACACAGTAACACAGCAGGACAGTAACACAGTAACACAGCAACACAGTAACACAGTAACACAGTAACACAGTAACACAGTAACACAGTAACACAGCAACACAGTAACACAGTAACACAGTAACACAGCAGGACAGTAACACAGTAACACAGTAACACAGTAACACAGTAACATAGTAAGTAACACAGTAACACAGTAACACAGTAACACAGTAACACAGTAACACAGTAACAGTAACACAGTAACACAGTAACACAGTAACACAGCAGGACAGTAACACAGCAACACAGTAACACAGTAACACAGTAACACAGTAACACAGTAACAGTAACACAGTAACATAGTAACACAGTAACACAGCAACACAGTAACACAGCAACACAGTAACACAGTAACACAGTAACACAGTCACATAGTAACACAGTAACACAGTAACACAGTAACACAGTAACACAGTAACACAGTAACACAGCAGGACAGTAACACAGCAACACAGTAACACAGTAACACAGTAACAGTAACACAGTAACACAGTAACACAGCAGGACAGTAACACAGCAACACAGTAACACAGTAACACAGTAACACAGTAACACAGTAACACAGTCACACAGTAACACAGTAACACAGTAACACAGTCACACAGTAACACAGTAACACAGTAACACAGTCACACAGTAACACAGTAACACAGTAACACAGTAACACAATAACACAGTAACACAGTAACACAGTAACAGTAACACAGTAACACAGTAACACAGTAACACAGCAGGACAGTAACACAGCAACACAGTAACACAGTAACACAGTAACACAGTAACACAGTAACACAGCAACACAGTAACACAGTAACACAGTAACACAGTAACACAGTAACAGTAACACAGTAACATAGTAACACAGTAACACAGTAACACAGTAACACAGTCACACAGTAACACAGTAGCACAGTCACACAGTAACACAGTAACACAGTAACACAGTAACACAGTCACACAGTAACACAGCAACACAGTAACACAGTAACAGTAACACAGTCACACAGTAACACAGCAACACAGTAACACAGTAACACAGTAACACAGCAACACAGTAACACAGTAACAGTAACACAGTCACACAGTAACACAGTAACACAGTAACACAGTAACACAGTAACACACAGTAACACAGTCACACAGTAACACAGTAACACAGTAACACAGTAACACAGTAACACAGCAACACAGTAACACAGTAACAGTAACACAGTCACACAGTAACACAGTAACACAGTAACACAGTAACACAGTAACACACAGTAACACAGTAACACAGTAACACAGTAACACAGTAACAGTAACACAGTAACAGTCACACAGTAACACAGTAACACAGTAACACAGTAACACAGCAACACAGTAACACAGTAACACAGTAACACAGCAACACAGTAACACAGTAACACAGTAACAGTAACACAGCAACACAGTAACACAGTAACACAGCAGGATAACAGATAAATCATTATTTGGAAATACACAGTGGAACCGGGGGACAGGAAGGTTTTTAATCTCAGTGCAGGAGGAGAACGTGTCGGTCTGCTGCCTGGCCAGGATGTAGAACCCAACTAAATACACACCGACTCCGTCTACGTCTGTTCCGCCGGGAGAGGAAACGTATATCAGTAGTTTGCTGTTTCCTGTTTGACTTCAAACCACACACAGCAAGTTAGCAGAAGGCCACTTCACACCTGGGGGTAGAGCAGGGCCGTGCAGAGACCTTTAGAGGGCCAGGGGAGAGCCAGGGGAGGAGCCCCCCAGCTGAGCAGGGCCGTGCAGAGACCTTTAGAGGGCCAGGGGAGGAGCCCCCCAGCTAAGTGGACCTCTGCACTCGCAGCGGAGGAGAACATGGATGGATCTTATGACAAAGTTGGAGGATGCAACTGAAACCAACATTGCAGAAGGGAGTATGCACACACACACACACACGCACACGTACACACACACACACACACACACACACACACACACACACACACACACACACACACACACACACACACACACACACACACACACACACACACACACACACACACACACACACACACACACACACACACACACACACACAACTTCCACCCAGGAATGGTCCACCATCTTGACTCCCTGTGGGCGCCCATGTGTGACCTCTCCGTGACCTCATCATGCACCTTTGGGAGCTGGGGGAGGCTGATGACCTCCCGGTGACCTCATCTGTCCACAGCTGCGCCCAATCACGTATCAATCAGTCAATAACGTCCAGAATGTTCTGAGACATCCTGCGACACACAGTTTGAGTGGTTCATCGTTGCATCTGAGACATATATTTGAGTTACTCCCAACGGTACTTGTAATCCAAGTATATTCCAACAGCCTTAGGTGTGTCACCAAAAAGATACAGTGTTGTGAGTTATTTTATATGTTATATATAGGGGGACCCTGATGTAAACAAGATGAAAGTCTTTCTCTGGTCTGCATCCCCTTAACAATTGTGTGTATTGAGCCGTACTGTATTGTACCCATTCTGCAATCTGTTAATAAAGTTTTCAATCAATCAATCAATCAATCAATCAATCAATCAATCAATCAATCAATCAATCAATCAATCAATCAATCAATCAATCAATCAATCAATCAATGTTGTGCTGTGTCATGCTGTGCTGTATTTATGTGTAGAAGGGTGGATTATCCCTGCTTGTGGGAGTAGTAGTACACAGACACTGGGTAGTAGGATACTATAGTACCCCCGTCTTTGGCCCGGAACGTCGTTCTGGAGGGCTTGCAGCTGGAGTGGATGGGGCCCAGGATTTACTAACCTGGGGACTGGTACTCTGGTCTCCCTCGCCTTCCAAGGCGGTCAGCAGTAGCTCCCCACACACCCTCACTTCCCCCAGTACCTCCGACAGCCCTCCCACACCCAGTGACTGTCAGTTCAATAGTATTATTGGGCTTCCCTTTAAGCAGTACCCTTCCTTGACCACCTGTATAGACCCTTCAAATGCTATTCTGTAAATGGGGTGTAAGGGTTAAATAATTATGCAGTCACAATATTTACCCAGGGGTTAGAATAGCAAATGGAACTTGAAGAAACAGACACACACAATGATCCCGATTATGTCTACTTTATATAGAAGCCTGGGCATGTTATCCATTACACTGTTATTCATTAATACATGGCACCGGGTGCTCTTGTTATTATAATGTAGGGGAAGCTCTTCCCACCATAGGCACCAAGTGCTCAATACATTAAAACACCCCGCTTGTACTAGGGGAACCCAGGCATAAAATGGAGACACATTGGGAATTCAAGAACGAAATAATCAAATAAACAAATAACAAAATAAAACCAAGTAAATGTGGGCCCACGTTACCAAAAGAAAACCTAACCTAAGCCGGCTTAAATTGTTCGGGGTACCCCTTAGACACTGGTTGTTAGCGTTCACTTCAATGGACGTTGCTGTTGATACACGTGGTACTGTTAGTACTTAGCCAAGATGGCGGACCCGCTCTTGTCACCCTCGTCCGGGTGACAAGATGGCGTCGGCGATCCCGCGAGCACAGCCAGCAGGCTGGGCGGACAGCAGGCAGTGGTTAGCTGGAGGAGCGTGCTGTATGGCATCCTCTGCTGGTGGGAAGAGGCGTCCTCTGTACCGTCTGGGAAACGTCCACCGCTCAGCGTTTCCGTTAGCCGGTAATTACCGGTATTTGACCGGCAAAGTCTGTTGAAGTCCGACATATTTAATCTCTCCGGTCTTAATGTCCGGTGAAAATAATTCCCTGAGTCTAAGCACAATTTGATTATTTGAATTGTATTAAAATAGGCTAAAATTAAATAGCCTATGCGATGAACGAAACGATCATTACATTTGTTTCCTCGTTGCTTCTAATAATGACAACAACGTTGTCAGCGAGAGCTTAGTGCTGGGTGTGCAAACTTTTGTGAAGCTGCAGAGCCGGAGCAGCAGCAGCACAATGCAGTATTCCAGCAGTACTCCAATTCAGCCATTTTCAGCCAATGTTGGGTGGGGGGCGCTGCTGTGCGGTTCCCAGAAAAGAGCCAATAACAGCTGAATCAGCTGCTCTGCAGCGCCATACTCTTTGCAAATAAGTCGTTGCGAGGTGGAGAGAGTCGTCACGCAAACCACGATAATGTTGCCGTCTCTCTGCTTTCTCAGTTCTTCGCTTGATATAATTAATACAAATGTCCAATATAACGGAATTCGTTAGCTCATAAAAATGTGATTATAACAGACTGCTGTTTAGTGTCGGACCGACTGCCCACATACGCGGTCTATTTTATTTCAAGTCAGCAGCAGCACGGAGTATCGAGGGACTTATTTTATTTGGAATATATTAATGACTGTATACGCAAAAGTAGCCTAGTTTTAAGTAATAATATTATAAATCTACATGCCTTGAGGATGACATTCTTTATATAGCCTGCCTATCAATTGTTTTAAAGCTCAATAAACTATGACCGGAATTAATCTCATTTGTCCGGTAGATTGAAATCTTGCAGGTCACGGAGACCGGCAACAATTTTTTCTAACGGAAACCCTGCCACCGCTGCTGTTGCTGGCTTGCTTCTGTCACGCGAGCTAATACTGTGGCTACCCTAAACACAGCTAAGCTTTGGGTCTCGACGCACCCTCCTGCTATATCGGTTACACTGCTAACACAACGTGGCTGGCTATACCACCGGTCTCTTCAGCGCCGCGCGCCCGGTAGTCTACTCAAGTCAGACGGAGCCGCTAGCAGCATACTACTATACCGCACACAGTAAGTAAGTAAGTAAGTATAACTACTATAACCCGATAACGTTAGACGTTAGTCTCGTTAACTCTAGACGTTAGTCCTTTGGTTCGGTTTCTCTTACTCACACACTATCGCTGATACTTCTAGGATAACCCGTCACTAGCAAGTATTTCTCATCACCCGCCGCTCGCTCCGACGGGGCTCTCCTTCATTAACTTCTTCAACGGGCTATTCCAAAGCACACGCCCGCTGTGGCTGCGACTGTTCACGGCCAAGTCCAATGCCGAAGAGAGCTTCCTGCTCCCCTTGCCTCCAGGTAACTCCCTCTTCCTCGTTGCTTGCTTCTCCCCAACGCTGCTCCTGCCACCACTGCCACTCCGCCCCCTGCTGGCAACCTCCACTGGTCCCACTCAAGGACCGCTCCAGAAAGGGAAAAAGGGCTCAATGTTATTGTTAGTAATCCATACTGCAGCCGGAGAAGAGTAGCACCTCACCTCGTCGTTAGACTGGGCGAGCTATCCAAAGGAACACTGTTAGGCTATCCAAAGGAACACTGTTAATCACACGTTATACACACACAGGGAAAGTAACAGTTAGTTAGCACTACTGAATACTTTGTAGAAGCCTGTCAACCTGTAACACATAAAAACAAATGCTTGGATATGTAGAGCGGAAAGGTCTACCCGTTCCCACCAAGAGCATTTAAAATCCACCATTGTATGTGTGTGTTTGTACTTGAGTCTCAGGGAGGGCAGAGACAGAGAGCGTGGCAGGGCAGAGAAAGGAGGAACGCTGAAATTTACTGCGTATTGGACGTGCTGTCCCAACCCAGACCTGTGATTTATCACCATAGATACATATATTATCTTTAGGTCCTAAGAGAGGAGCAGAATTATATGGGGGGATTATAAACGATTGGATACCGAAATGTACACTGGATGGAGAAGAGATGGAAAGGATTTTTTTCTATGGTGTGTTTGCTTTTCTCATCATCTACAAATAAGGCAATTGCACTGCTTTGAAAAAGACTAACTTTGTAAAGATTAACATTATGGAAGGCGGCTAGGTGGCGCAGTGGGCAAGGCGCTCGCCACCAACGCAGGAGATGCTGGGTTCGAGCCCAGCTCTCAGCGTTGCTACCAGCTTGGCTGGTCGTTCATACTAATACAATTGGCAGTATTAGGGGGTGGGAAGCTGGTGGGTGGGGATCGGACGTTGTGGACAGCGACTCCTACAGGTCGGTTGGTGCGCCTGCACAGTAGAATCAGGAAGCAACGAGGGCGGCGTGTCCCTCCCACGCAGACCCTCGCCACTGAGAGATTGCGCTGTGCAGGTGAAAAGATGCGACGGCTGCCTCCTCGAGTACCGGAGGGAGGGGACACGTGATGCAAGGCTTCGTCCACATTGCAGCCGGCTTGTGGGAGGCATGGCCTAACAACGTGCGAGACAGGGGAGGGTAGAATTGGACAATACAAAATTGGGGAAGGGAGAAAAATAGAAAATGGGGAGAAAAAGTAGAAAAAAAATAATAATAATAACATTATGGGGTGTCCTTTTGTAAAGCAGTGTTGTCTGTATAATGAGGTTGAAACCTTGCAACGGTAGCCGCTTGGTGTAAACTTGCTCCTATAAAAGTAAATATTCTTCACTTCACCTGAATTGGATCCTTTTCAGATGGTGGAATGAATCATTTGGACTGCATTCATATCACAGCTTTTATCCAAAGCACTTACAACTTATGCACTCACACATTCACTCACACGCAAGGTGCCAACCTGCTCACCGGGAGCAGATAGGGGTTAAGTGTCTTGCTCAAGGACACTTCGACGCGCTACCGGGAGGAGCCGGAATCGAACCGAGAACCTCCTGAGCCACTGTCGCCCCCCCAATACATATTAACATTTGTGGTCGCGTGGCGCCGGCGAGCGGAAGGTTGGCGGTACGAGTCCGTCGGAGGACAGGGGCCGGGGGAGGGCCTGCTAGTACCTAGTGACCACCATCACACATGGAGTGTTCCTGCCTTGGTCCTGAAACGTCCCCCTCTTCTGTAAACGGTTATTTAAAAAAAATCTTGTTCACATTCACCCACTCACTCACACATTCACACCGACGGCGGAGGCAACCATGCAAGGAGCCGGCACACACACACACACACACACACACACACACACACACACACACACACACACACACACACACACACACACACACACACACACACACACACACGCACACACAC
>NC_140176.1:94415795-94428295 GCF_963971535.1 Notolepis coatsorum | reverse complement strand
TCATGTGTGTTCATGTACCGTGTACTCACAACTAAGGGGGTTAAACTAACCTATAAAGCTATGCTTAGTGACATATGAGTGAAGAATGAATTCTTTCTCAGCCTGTAATGACAATGAACAGTGTGTTCACATATTAACAGGTTTACCTGTTCAACTGGCCGTATTCAGGGTAAGGTGGGAGGGGTGTTTTCCCCCCGGTTCCCTGGGGACTTCCACACCCTCCTCTCAGACATGTTACAATATATTGTGTCACTGTGTGGTGGGATACGATGTAACCCTTAGCTTGATTGCTGGGGTTGTGCTAAAACTGCTTGAGGAACTGTATTTTCCTAAAAGAAAAGATTGTTTGGTCACTTTTCGTGTGTGCTTAGCAAGGCCTGTGGCCAATACTAATCGAGAATTGTGTATTCTCTCATTATGGAAAAATGGCGTTCCTCTGTAGAGTGTATTGCCATTTTTTGTGGTGGTAAAGGGTTGTGTGTATCTTGTGATCTACAACTGGGTTGGGTTGGCCACAGAAGCACATGTGTAAGTCTGGTACCGGGGCTCTTAAGGGGGCCCTCTCTATTCTGTGTTTTTTCCTTAGTAAAAATCAGATAGCAGGTTAGCACATGAGCTGTGTGAAGCTGTTAAAAAGACACTTCATGTAGCAGAATATGACTGTGTCATGCTCTATTTGTCATTACATCGTATCATGGGTGTGGGGTCGTAAAGGGGTGAACTGGTAATCCTTTCCTCCCCTTCTTTGATGGGCAGGGGTTAAGACCTCCTGTCCTTCAAGGTTCCTGTCACGCTGCTGTTTGGCACGTTACAGGGTAAGAGGGGGGGGGGGGGGAGAGGGAGTTTCCTGGTCCCACGCCCTGGAATATTGGGCGTGTGCACCGCAGAAATTCCCCCGCCATAGAGTACGTCACTGTGCGCGTCTCTGTTGGTAGGACTTCCGTGAGCTGTTCGGGTCCATATGGTGGATCTGTTTCGGGGAGTGGTCAGGGCTCCTCCTCACGAAGCTCCTATTCGGGCCTTCTGTGAGTTAGGACTCTCCTTCCATGTGAGGGAGCCTCCTCAGAGTGCAGAGCCTCCTCCTCAGATTGTCAAGGTTAGTAGAACTTCAAAAAGGAGTCCTGCTCTATTGTGTGTGTATTCGATTCAATTCGATTATTGAGTGTGTATGGGTTCAGTGCCTCCTCCCCGGAGAGCCCTAAAACCAAAATTTTACATGGCTCAAGGTTGCAATATATTCTTTTCAATCTGTACAGCTCGCGTGGGAAGTCTCTCTGGGGATTTCCATCTCCTCCCTATGGGAGGGTGGTGGGATGTAAAAATGTAAAAGATTTTTACCCCCGGCTGTGTAGAATGGGATACATGCTGTTGGTGCTTCCTTCTTTTTTATTAAAAAGAGTTGGAGTTAGGAAGCATCACACCCCTCTTGTCGTTCCCCTGGGCGCCTTGGGGATTCAATGACAGGTCTAAATAGCCTGTTCATTGATGTGGTTGTGTCCCGACGCACGCATAGTGCTAGCTCGAGGTGTTCTGTTGAAGATCAGGCGAATGACTGGCACGCCTTGGTTGCTTGAGGTTAAAACAGCGTTTTTATAAAGCAACTGGGATGGAGGTTTTTCCTCTTCCGACGACCTGTGTTGGTTGTCGACGGATTCTCGTTCATATCTGGGGGATGATGATGGAATGGATCTGAACATATGTAGAGGGGTCTCACGCCCTGGGGGTGGGCCACCGGGCGCGGTTTGCACCGAACGTCTGGGTGGCGCCTTCTTTTCATGTTTAAGATCAACACGCATATCTGCCCCTTCTCCTGGAGTAGGCATGTCGGCGTGGTTAAGGCACGGGACTGGTTCTGGTCACGCTGGTCCGGATCAGTTAAACCCGTTGTCCGCCGGGGATGCAGATCTGCTGTTCTGGTACCCTGAGGGACTTGGGCTTTTTTCAGGGGGGAAAATGCCAGGTCGGTCCGGGTGTCACAGGGTTAGGCGCTATGGAGACCCTTGTTGGGTACATTTTGTACTCTGCACTGTCGTAATGGCTTACGGCCATGCCAACCTGTACACGCCCGATCTCGTCAGATCTCGGCCGCTACGCAGGTTGGTCCTGGTTAGTACTTGGTTGGGAGAATACCAAGTACGGTGTGCTTGGGGATGGTTCTCCATTCTTTTCGCTCTTCTCTCACGCATGGCGAAGAGGGGCCTGTTGGGGTGGTCTTTGACCTCCTCTGGTGACCCTGTGCTTCCCGTATCGCCGGGCCCGGTCCGAAGTAATGTTTCGTCGACCCGTAGGCCTGGGATAACCCTGTTGGGAACTGAAACACTTGTCCTGCGGTAGTATGCCCGCAGGTATGTTTTGGAGTTTTTCTTGAGGGGTTATGGGACCAACCACCGCATAGGGTAACGACAGGGTGGTTGGTTCTCTGGTGTGTTGGAGCAGAGTCAACTCCCGGTTACCCGGTTGAGTGTGCCCCTGCACGTTCATGACGTCTGCCAATCGTGTCAGCCTTTGCTGCCTCATACCCGCTGGGGGGGGGGGGGGTTTAAGGGAGGCTTTGTCATGGTGATCAACAACGCCAGCATACGCCCCTTCCGCCGGGGCGGCTGTTTTCAGCTGACCCCTCTGGCGCCTGTCTCGTCCGCAGTGCTCCAGGCTCGGGTTACAGCCTGTTGCCTGGTTTCCCCGGTGCGCTGCCTGCTTCCGTTGGTAAGCCTTTTTTGGGGCTTACGGCCATGCTGACTGCCTGTTCTGCAGGGTCAGTGTGCCAGGCGGTGTGCTATTGGGGGGAAAGGGCCCGCTCTTGAGAGGGGCCTTATCCGAATACGCTGGCGATGTGGGGGGCGGTGTCACTAAGTGACCACCTGGTGCGGTCTTGATGCTGGCATCATGGACCTCTCCGGGCCCCCGTTTTCCAGGGGATCCAGTCCCTTTGGTGGGTCTGGGTCTTCCTTCGCGCTCCGCTGCTACGGCCTTGCCACGGGGTTGGGTTTGCTTTTGACCCCGTGATTTCTGGGGGCAGTAACGAGGTTGTTCCTTCCGTTCGTTCCCGGGTGGCATGCGGGTTGTGCGTGTGTGTAGTCGTGGGGTCAGGCCACGGTCTGCTCACCCTGTGCGTTGAGTGCTTGAAGGTTCCTGTCACGCTGCTGTTTGGCACGTTACAGGGTAAGAGGGGGGGGGGGGGGGAGAGGGAGTTTCCTGGTCCCACGCCCTGGAATATTGGGCGTGTGCACCGCAGAAATTCCCCCGCCATAGAGTACGTCACTGTGCGCGTCTCTGTTGGTAGGACTTCCGTGAGCTGTTCGGGTCCATATGGTGGATCTGTTTCGGGGAGTGGTCAGGGCTCCTCCTCACGAAGCTCCTATTCGGGCCTTCTGTGAGTTAGGACTCTCCTTCCATGTGAGGGAGCCTCCTCAGAGTGCAGAGCCTCCTCCTCAGATTGTCAAGGTTAGTAGAACTTCAAAAAGGAGTCCTGCTCTATTGTGTGTGTATTCGATTCAATTCGATTATTGAGTGTGTATGGGTTCAGTGCCTCCTCCCCGGAGAGCCCTAAAACCAAAATTTTACATGGCTCAAGGTTGCAATATATTCTTTTCAATCTGTACAGCTCGCGTGGGAAGTCTCTCTGGGGATTTCCATCTCCTCCCTATGGGAGGGTGGTGGGATGTAAAAATGTAAAAGATTTTTACCCCCGGCTGTGTAGAATGGGATACATGCTGTTGGTGCTTCCTTCTTTTTTATTAAAAAGAGTTGGAGTTAGGAAGCATCACACCCCTCTTGTCGTTCCCCTGGGCGCCTTGGGGATTCAATGACAGGTCTAAATAGCCTGTTCATTGATGTGGTTGTGTCCCGACGCACGCATAGTGCTAGCTCGAGGTGTTCTGTTGAAGATCAGGCGAATGACTGGCACGCCTTGGTTGCTTGAGGTTAAAACAGCGTTTTTATAAAGCAACTGGGATGGAGGTTTTTCCTCTTCCGACGACCTGTGTTGGTTGTCGACGGATTCTCGTTCATATCTGGGGGATGATGATGGAATGGATCTGAACATATGTAGAGGGGTCTCACGCCCTGGGGGTGGGCCACCGGGCGCGGTTTGCACCGAACGTCTGGGTGGCGCCTTCTTTTCATGTTTAAGATCAACACGCATATCTGCCCCTTCTCCTGGAGTAGGCATGTCTGCGTGGTTAAGGCACGGGACTGGTTCTGGTCACGCTGGTCCGGATCAGTTAAACCCGTTGTCCGCCGGGGATGCAGATCTGCTGTTCTGGTACCCTGAGGGACTTGGGCTTTTTTCAGGGGGAAAAATGCCAGGTCGGTCCGGGTGTCACAGGGTTAGGCGCTATGGAGACCCTTGTTGGGTACATTTTGTACTCTGCACTGTCGTAATGGCTTACGGCCATGCCAACCTGTACACGCCCGATCTCGTCAGATCTCGGCCGCTACGCAGGTTGGTCCTGGTTAGTACTTGGTTGGGAGAATACCAAGTACGGTGTGCTTGGGGATGGTTCTCCATTCTTTTCGCTCTTCTCTCACGCATGGCGAAGAGGGGCCTGTTGGGGTGGTCTTTGACCTCCTCTGGTGACCCTGTGCTTCCCGTATCGCCGGGCCCGGTCCGAAGTAATGTTTCGTCGACCCGTAGGCCTGGGATAACCCTGTTGGGAACTGAAACACTTGTCCTGCGGTAGTATGCCCGCAGGTATGTTTTGGAGTTTTTCTTGAGGGGTTATGGGACCAACCACCGCATAGGGTAACGACAGGGTGGTTGGTTCTCTGGTGTGTTGGAGCAGAGTCAACTCCCGGTTACCCGGTTGAGTGTGCCCCTGCACGTTCATGACGTCTGCCAATCGTGTCAGCCTTTGCTGCCTCATACCCGCTGGGGGGGGGGGGGGTTTAAGGGAGGCTTTGTCATGGTGATCAACAACGCCAGCATACGCCCCTTCCGCCGGGGCGGCTGTTTTCAGCTGACCCCTCTGGCGCCTGTCTCGTCCGCAGTGCTCCAGGCTCGGGTTACAGCCTGTTGCCTGGTTTCCCCGGTGCGCTGCCTGCTTCCGTTGGTAAGCCTTTTTTGGGGCTTACGGCCATGCTGACTGCCTGTTCTGCAGGGTCAGTGTGCCAGGCGGTGTGCTATTGGGGGGAAAGGGCCCGCTCTTGAGAGGGGCCTTATCCGAATACGCTGGCGATGTGGGGGGCGGTGTCACTAAGTGACCACCTGGTGCGGTCTTGATGCTGGCATCATGGACCTCTCCGGGCCCCCGTTTTCCAGGGGATCCAGTCCCTTTGGTGGGTCTGGGTCTTCCTTCGCGCTCCGCTGCTACGGCCTTGCCACGGGGTTGGGTTTGCTTTTGACCCCGTGATTTCTGGGGGCAGTAACGAGGTTGTTCCTTCCGTTCGTTCCCGGGTGGCATGCGGGTTGTGCGTGTGTGTAGTCGTGGGGTCAGGCCACGGTCTGCTCACCCTGTGCGTTGAGTGCTTGAGTGCCTCTTCGCACGGTCGGGTCCGTCGCCCTCCCGGGAACCTCCAATAGGGGGGCTGCCCTCCATTAGGGGGGGTTGGGGGGGCTCGGTCCTCCCTGATCTGATGGTTGTGGGGGGCCTCAGCGGGGTGTATTTGTCGGCCGATGGCTCCCGCTCGGCCTCCCTTGTGCGGAAGTGACGCCGAGCGGGAGCCATTACGGTACAGAACGATAGGTTATGACTATAACCAAGTTCTGTTAGTAATGGTGACGCTCGACGTCCGACGCCGCTGCAGCCCTTGATCTCACCTTGTGGTGAAAGCTTGGGAAGGAGGCGAGTAGGTGGCCACACACCTGCTTATGAAAGTAAGCTGATAGGGTCAGACGAATATTGGGATGTAAAGGTACATTGTGGAATTTTTATTCAGTGCGCGTGCACAAGCGAGGTACAGTGCGGAAGTGACGCAGAGCGTCACCATTACTAACAGAACTTGGTTATAGTCATAACCTATCGTTATTATTATTAACCTTTGCTGATTAACCTGCGTGGTTATTATGTAGGGAGCATTAGCGTGTCGTGGCGAGCTAAACCAATCAGAGAGGGGCTTCGCTCAACCAATCAGTAGAAACAGGCGTCGGCCAATAAGAGAGCGTCTCCGAGAAATGCGGCTTGTTTGTGTAATCACGCGAGAGAGAGAGAGAGAGAGAGAGAGAGAGAGAGAGAGAGAGAGAGAGAGAGAGAGAGAGAGAGAGAGAGAGAAATGGAAAATAAAGCCTTTTTTCTTTCTCTCTTGGTTTTTGTATGGTCTCCTCAGGTGTGTTTATGTAGGAGGGTGAGGGTTAACCTTTTGTAGTGTGGAAGTGAAAGGGTTAACCTTTTGTAGTGTGGCAGTGAAAGGGTTAACCGTCTGTAGTGTGGTAGTGAAATGGTTAACCTTCTGCAGTTAATCTGCTGTATTGTCGCAGTGAAAGGGTTAACCTTTTGTCGTGTGGCAGTGAAAGGGTTGACCTTCTGTATTGTCGCAGTGAAAGGGTTAACCTTCTGTATAGTCGCAGTGAAAGGGTTAACCATTTGGTAGTGTGGCAGTGAAAGGGTTAAAGCTCATCTAAGTATCAAAAGAAAGTCTCTCATTGGTTGACAGAGGAGCGGCTCTTATACTCGATGACGTCACACGTTTGATTCTTACTTGAATTGAATACATAAGACCGTGGAAATAACATATTGGAATGCTTCATTTGAGTGGGCTTCCCCTTTAAACAGGTGTTTGATCACACTGTGGACATACTCTAATCTGATAGTGCTTTATTTGGGGGGGATTTCCTTGACAAGATGAGATAAGATATGATTGCTTTATTGAATTCAGGCGTCATAGCAGCCCGGGGGAGGGGCGGAGGGGGGAGGGGGGAGGGGAGGTACAGGTAGATTCAAGATTCAACATTCAAGAGATGTATTGGTCACATACAGACATGAGACATGTAGGGAAATGAAGGTGGCTATGCCCGCCTTGATTGTGCAAAAAAATACAAATAATAATAGAATAAAATAGAATAGATAATAGATAGACATGATAAAAGGTACTAAGATAAAATACTATACAATGCTAAGCTTACGAATGAAAGGTAATGAGTCCTATAACACTACTATACAATATACTATATATACTGTATATACCAATATGCTATATGTAACTATACTATACTAACTATACTAACTATACTATACAAAAACATACATTTATGTTTTTAGGTATGGGCAGGGTAATAGTAGAAAGACATAAATATAGGCAATAAAGTTATAGTACAGATAAAGCAGTGTAAACAATATAATGAACTCTGAATATAAGTTTAATGAGCAAGGTGCAGATCAGAGTAACTAAAAGCAATACAACCACACCTCAGACGGCACAGAGTCAGAACACACGTACCTTTCATCCTTTATTAATAACGTATAGTTCATAACACTGACACATTTACATGATCTCACCCACGACACATACTCGCAGTGAACGAGGAGGTCATCTGGTAAACTCACGATGAGTGACCCGGTCATTTTTACTGTGACCTGGTGAGAGAGAGTGAAGTTGGGTTTTTAAACTGCATAGCGAGAAAGAGACTCATGGCTATTATCATCATTTACCCCACAGTGGCCCCGCCTCCCTTCTGTTGGAGAGGGGGGAGGGGGGGAGGGGAGGGGGAGGGCAGTTGGACAGTTGCTTCCTGTTTTAGCTCTGCAGAGGTCAAAGGTCAGACTGATGGCCTACAGAGCCCGGAGCCTCTCTCCTCACAACAATATCCTCTTTATCCAACCCGCGCAACACAACAGCCCCTGATACAGCCGCATCAGCACCGAGCCAAAATGTGAAATTATTTGGGGCCAAGTCACTTGGGGGGAGGGGGGCAGGAGGGGGGGCAGGAGGGGGGCAGGAGGGCGGCAGGAGGGTGCGGACAGGGTTTCATCACCAAGACAACAGAGGAGAAAGAAGAGATGAACTAGAGTTTAATATCAGGCTCACGTTAGAGGTTAACCCTTTCACTACCACAACACAGATGGTTAACTGGTAGTGAAAGGGTTAACCTTTTGTAGTGTGGTATTGAAAGGTTAACCTTCAGTAGTGTGGTATTGAAAGGTTAACCTTCTGTAGTGTGGTAGTGAAAGGTTAACCTTCTGTAGTGTGGTAGTGAAAGGTTAACCTTCTGTAGTGTGGTAGTGAAAGGTTAACCTTCAGTAGTGTGGTAGTGAAAGGTTAACCTTCTGTAGTGTGGTAGTGAAAGGTTAACCTTCTGTAGTGTGGTAGTGAAAGGTTAATCTTCTGTAGTGTGGTAGTGAAAGGTTAACCTTCTGTAGTGTGGTAGTGAAAGGGTTAACCTTCAGGTGATGGATGATGGATGTCTCTGGCTTTTGGCCAAGATTGCAGTGACTGCTCTACATGCACCACCAAGGCCATGGATCAGCTCCTTACCGTCTTCTGTCCGTGGTCTGTCAACATGGTTTGTGGTCTGTCAACGTGGTTTCATTGCTGGGTTAAGTACTTCTATTCTATTCACATAATATGCTTACTTCATATATCTATTCTATTCACATATATGCTTACCACTAGTATCTATTGCCATGTCCGCCCACTACAATCACGCGAGCTGTCTAACGCCTGTCCCGTCTCCCTGTCTCCCTGTGAGTTGCTGTCCCGGAGTGTCGGATGTCCCGTGATGAAGACCGGGAGGATGCGACCCTCTCTGCGTGCCCTCCTGTCTCCGGAGGTCTCGTAGTGGTGACCGGAGTGCTGGACGTCCCGCGATGATGTCGGGGAGGTTGCGACCCTCTCTGCGCCGCCCCCTATCTCCCTGTCTCCGGCTGTCTCGGACCAATGACCGGAGTGTTGAACGTCCCGTGATTAAGACGGGGAGGACACGACCCTCTTTGCGCCACCCCTGTGCCTCAAATAGATTTGCTATCAGCTCTATCTTTAATCTTTCAAAATGTTCAGTTGCTATCGCTATCAGCTCTATCTTTAATTTTTCAAAATGTTCAGTTGCTATTGCATGCACTCATCTGTGTTTCACTACACACATGAGTGCATGCTTACCAACTGTCAGTCTGCAACACTACTATCAAGGGAGATCCCCCCTTGAATGGCCCTTCTAAGGTTTCGCTCCTACACACTGCCTGTGGTGCATTTTTCCCTATTGTTAGGTTTTAGTGAGTTTTTCCTTACCTTCGCGTGGGTCGCGAGCCGCCGCGCGGGGGGGGGGGGGGGGGGGGGGGGGGGGGGGGTCGCCAGATGATTACATTTTTTTTATAAAAAAAAATATATATATGTATGCAGTCAGGCCACTGAACTTAGAAGCAGGCCAGGCCAGTGTTTCTAGTTGCAGCAGCGCAATCGTTAGATAACCTAGGTGGGGGAACAACCAGGAGATCATTGCAACTCACACAAGTTTGATCTCAAGTGACTACCTGGTAAAATAAAGGTTAAATAAAATAAAAATCTCTCTCTCTCTCTCTCTCTCTCTCTCTTGCTCTCACACACACACAAAGGGAGCCGCATGTGATTGGTGGAGGCGGGACCCTTACAAAAAACTGTTGTTGCTAATCATTGACACATGCTAGCCTGTAATAATCCCCCCCAGAAAAATCTACTTTGCATTTGATATATTGCAAATATATGCCATCACACACACTGGCATTTAAAGGGTTAGACTTATCAAATTAATATGTGGTGTTATGATCAAGGCTGAAGTTGAATGACATTTTTTTTCAATCTGACATTACAAAAAACAGAAAATCCATCAAAATCAGTGTTGTTGCTAATCATACGCTAGCCCTGTTTTTTAACAATAATTTGTGATGCCATCACAAACACTGGCATTTAACACTTTCAGTGCCGGCCATTAACATGGTAAAGCATGGTTAAATGCCACCACCCACTTCAATGATAGCGTTGTGAACGCATAATCTCTGTCTTAAATTATGGCTATGTGTCTAATCTGCCCGTCGTTTATCAATGACTTGTTTGCAGTCAACATTGTCGAAACGGATTGTTTTTTAATCGCTTCATTTCCGTTTTATAGCATTTTGAAAAGCCCTCGTTTTCAAGGAAAATATAAAGATTCTGTGATAAACGGCATTTACTGGAATATTCTGGCATACACAAAAACGTCATTTTTCGGCCTATTTATGAATCGTTTTCAAATAAACGCTAGATTATCGATAGTATATGTGTACTTATGCACGCTATAGAAGTGGCCTGAAATATCGATTCTCTCATTTCCTGATCGCACACACACACACACACACACACACACACACACACACACACACACACACACACACACACACACACACACACACACACACACACACACACACACACACACACACACACACACACACACACACACACACACACACACACACACACACACACACACACACACACACGCATAGGGCAAACGCTGATATATCTGTGAAAATAGCTCTGATTATCCTAAAACTGGTCAAATAAATTCCTTACCTCAGATCAGATGTTATCCAAAAAGATTATTCCAATTCCTGATCGGCATTCCAAATATCGATCGCGTTTATTGATTCAGCGTTGGGTACTGTAAATACATAATCCACATGTTTTCCGGGCCGGCGATCACAATGGATTCTTCAGTTGGCTTGACGGAAAAGTAAAATGAGGAAACTGCCCCCCCCCCCCCCCCCCCCCCCCTTCATCAGTCTAAAGTAATGGGGTGCAGTTACACAGGGAGAGACGATAGGTGGCGGTATCTTCCCAATTGAGCTCAGAGAGAGTCTGCAACACTAACCTGAGGCTCGATTGATGAAATATGAATTCAAATCGGCAATAAAAAAAAATACGACAAACAAACGCTATATAGCGCTGGCGGGCACTCAACGGTCGGCATGAACTAACGACAAAACGCGTGGCTGGCATTCAAAGTGTTAAATAAAAGGTACAAATAAATATATTCCTGCACCAGAATGCAGGAAATGAAGTCTTTGTAACAAAAAAAATCCTGGTGGGGGAACCCCAGACCCCCTGCTTAAAAAGTGGCCTGACTGGGGCTATATTTTGCACTATATTTCCTGGCCTGAAGGATTTTTACCTCCTATAATAGTGTGGGTCGCGGCTCTCTGACACCGTTATTTGGGGGTCACGGCCTGAAAAGTTTGGGAACCCCTGAACTAGACTACTAAAAAAATATATATATATTATAATATTAATTTTTTTATTTTTATTTTTTTATCATTTCATTTGGGCTGTGGGGGGTGCTTAATGTAAAAGACTGACCTGAGGAAAAGGCTGCAGGGAGAAAGCACTGCAGTCTAGTCGATTTTGTGTTTTGAGCACAAAGTTCATCATAGATCTAGCCTCTTTATTTTGCTCTCAAAGTGCACCAGATTGATGCATTTAACTTTAAAATGTAAAAAAAAAAAAAAAAAAGAGGCACAGCCCCTAGAGGCACAGCACCGCTGCTGAATTTTTTTTCAGGGGAAACACTGGGTAGTGAAAGGGTTAACTCTTCTGACCCCTTAGCGACTATTTTGTGTTTTTTGCCTATATTTTTTTGTGTTTCTGTGTACAACGATGGCTGTGTTGATTATTATGTCATGAAATTGTGTCTGTTTGATTATTTTCCATATATTCACAGAATTTGAAAAGATTAGATTTTGAAACCCTCTAACACAAAAGTTAACAATATTAGCTTTCAAACCGTCCATAGTGGTTTATTTCTTGCCATGGGGGTTAGGGTTAGGGTTAGGGTTACCCAGACAGAAAAATTAGGAGAAGGTAAAATCTCATCCCTGTGCCCGTGCCCACTCCAACACTTGCTCAACAGTCCCCTAACCTAACCCTAACCCTAACCCCAACCCTAACCCTAACCCCAACCCTAACCCTAACCCTAACCATAACCCTACAAACGGAAATATTTGGAATCTTTCATAGATATGTTGAGTTGGGTTCATAGTGGTATTCATAAAAAAAGAATTGGAACAAAATATTACAAATTAAGTTTCTTATGACCTTGAACGTGATGCAATCTTTTCATGCACTAAGGTGACAACTCTGTCAGTTCCTTAACAAGGCACAAGGGTTAAAGAGGGACGTGTCGTGTGTTTGTACGTCAGAATAACCCCTCAAGCTGCAACACTTTTCACAACCATAGTTGGAATAAAGTGGACTTTTAAGATGAAATAATATGAGACAAGATAAGATATTCCTTTATTGATCCTCTTGGGGAAATTCGGGCATCATAGCAGCATGAGGGAGGGGGAGGGGAGGTACAGGTATGGGCAGGGTAATAAGATAAACATAAATATAGGCAATACAATAATAGTACAATAAATAAAACCAATCAATCAATCAATTAATCAATCAATCAGTCAATCAGTAAAACATATGCCTACCTTATCTACCTCGATGAGCAAAGGCAAAAGGCCCAAGGAGTCAGAGGTCCGGTTGTGTTCGCCCGGTCTCATTTAGAACCACTGATAACAAGTTGTTCTTGTCTGAGCGACAGACAGGTGAACTCTTGGCACTGTTGGAATAAC
>NC_140176.1:94357644-94415595 GCF_963971535.1 Notolepis coatsorum | reverse complement strand
ACGACACGATGGAACCACCAGACGACATGATGGAACCACCAGACGACACGATGGAACCACCAGACGACACGATGGAACCACCAGACAGCATGATGGAACCACCAGACGACACGATGGAACCACCAGACGACACGATGGAACCACCAGACAACACGATGGAACCACCAGACGACATGATGGAACCACCAGACGACACGATGGAACCACCAGACGACACGATGGAACCACCAGACGACACAATGGAACCACCAGACGACACGATGGAACCACCAGACAGCATGATGGAACCACCAGACGACATGATGGAACCACCAGACGACACGATGGAACCACCAGACAGCATGATGGAACCACCAGACGACACGATGGAACCACCAGACAACATGATGGAACCACCAGACGACACGATGGAACCACCAGACAGCATGATGGAAGTTGGAACCACCAGACGACACGATGGAACCACCAGACAGCATGATGGAAGTTGGAACCACCAGACGACACGATGGAACCACCAGACGACACAATGGAACCACCAGACGACACGATGGAACCACCAGACGACACGATGGAACCACCAGACAGCATGATGGAACCACCAGACGACACGATGGAACCACCAGACGACACGATGGAACCACCAGACGACATGATGGAACCACCAGACATGTGGGAGACTGTTGGTATGACAGTTCTCCCAACAAGACATCATGTGAAAGATGAGAGGGATGAGGCAAGTAAACACAAGTCTCATTATGTCCATGAACCAAGAGTTCCTGTTGAAAGATAACCCCACTGCTAAACCACAGCTGTCTTGATCACCACAGGGTCAGTTCCTGGTGGTTTTTTCATGTGATGTTCAGATGGTTCCTGAGAATCAGAGTGAAACTGGAATACATGGTTAGATTTGGTAGGAATAGCCACAAATATCAATACAATTTAGCCACAGATATAGGGGTCAATCATCACAACATTTTGCATAATGGTAAACACTTTTATTTACAGTAAGATGTCAGTCGCCGTGTTTGATGTCATTCAGTCCCTCTAATCTACCCCACAATGCACAGCGTCTACTACTACATCCACTTTTGCTGTTAGCTAGCATTAGCATAAATATTTATCGAACTATTACCTAACGTCAGCTACCAAATGTTAAAGATAGATGAACCCTTTCACTAGTGTGATAGTAAAGGGTTAACCTTCTGTATTGTCGCTGTGAAAGGGTTAACCGTTTGGTAGTGCGGTAGTGAAAGGATTAACACTGCTCTGTAACATTTGATAGCAGACACAGCTATTAGAGTCCCTCCCCCCACAGCCCTTATCTACCCCCAGTCTAAACATACACTCTCCTCCACAAACAGACATTGTCTCGTGACACGACACACTCTGCCGAGACACACGGAGCACAGAAGTTATTGTCTCCCGCTCCCAAATATCCAGGAAGACGGGACAGGAAGTGAACGGCGAGAGGAGCACATGTGGGCCGATGGCGTAGGTTTCAACCGCCCCCTCCCTCACCTCCATGCTCCCCCCCCCCCCCCGCGTGGTGTGTCCCCCCCCCCCCCCACCCCCCCCCCCCCCTGATGTCCGGTAGCCGTGCCGACCACTAATGAGAGTTCAATGCCTTCGCTGGTGGAGGGAGGAAAGTGAGTGACGCACGTCTTTGATGTCTTCCTCGGCTACAGGAAGCAGACAGTAGGCTTTCCGCCCTGCGCTGGAGAAAACACACGCCGATTATCTCTGTCAGTCCCATTCTCACTTTCATCTGCTCCCATCTATCTATGCTCTTTCTTTCAAATATTTGTTGTTTTATCTTATAACTTATATTTTACATTTTCTGTTAGCCTGTTATAAAAACCATCAACAAAATTAAGAAATACAGTATACTGCAGCAGATATACCACATATAGAACCAATAATGTTTGTACATGTGTGACTATGTGAACTATGTGCACCTTTACTGGTTTCATACAGCTCATATTCTTCAAATAGCAGAGGTTCAAATGGTTCTTCAAATGTTAATGGCTCTATAAATAACCCATGAAACTATCTAGTGTGTAAAGAAGAGAAGAGAAGAAGAGAAGAAGAGAATAGAAGATAGTTGAATGGAAGATAGAAGAGAGGAGTAGAGAAGAGAAGATAGGAGAGAATTAGAGAAGAGAAGAGGAGAGGAGAGGAGAGGAGAGGAGAGAAGAGGAGAGAGGAGAAGAGAAGAGAAGAGAATAGGAGAGAAGAGGAGAGGAGAGGAGAGGAGAGGAGAGGAGAGGAGAGGAGAGGAGAGGGAGAGGAGAGGAGGGGAGAGGAGAGGAGAAGAGAAGAGAAGAGAAGAGAAGAGAAGAGAAGAGAAGAGAAGAGAAGAGAAGAGAAGAGAAGAGAAGAGAAGAGGAGAAGAGAAGAGGAGAAGAGAAGAGAAGAGAAGAGAAGAGAAGAGAAGAGAAGAGAAGAGAAGAGAAGAGAAGAGAAGAGAAGAGGAGAGAGGAGAAGAGAAGAGTTAAATGTGTAACAACATAGAGAACAATAGCTGTGTGATCAAACAGTATAGGGTATGGAGGAGAATATCTATGAACATATATCTCTTCTATAGAATGGCATGACGGCCAAGTGTTATGGTATAAACAATAGAACCAGGCTTTATTGTTGACACGTGAGACATCAGATCATAGTTCATCTTCTGGCAAAAACAAGCATAGTGCTAAAGACATCATCCAGACAAATATCCCGGAGGCTATCATTCAACAGAGACAAATCCAATAAATACCTAATGCTATAAACTGATCCCAGAGAGGCACTTAAATTGCTTTACACAGGCACAGGAATACATCACGGCACCAACATGCCTTGTGTAAAGCAAAACCACAAGGCTTCTCGGGTGAACACAAGTCACCTTGCTTCAAAGATTTTTCTCTCCAGTTCGAACACAGGGGACCACACCTACTCATTAATATCAGAGGGCTTTGGTGTCGTCGTTGCCATGGCGATGCAAGGCCCCTTCCTGTGTCCCGGGGTAAACTGGCCTTCATAACGTCGGTAGGTGATTTCCATTCAGCTCCTCTGTATTCTCCTCACTCCCCTCCAAGCTCTTTGATCCTGAAGACTCTCTCGTGATGCAGAGCCTCCCTCCTGCCCTGCAGCAGTGTTGTGTGTGTGGATACTAGTGCTCTCAGAACATCATCTATACCAGTGGTTCCCAAACTTTTTGTTTATGCGGAGCACTGGATTGTTATCACAAACTTTTGCAGACCACCTCGTACGCTAACAGCAAAAAGAAATAAGCATCAAACGTATATATAAAGTGGTAGTGTTAAACCGCAGATATTTTAATAGTTAATTATGGACACTCAAATGTAAATTGCACTCGTCACTGTGTAGCCGGTCTGCAGCCTACTCCTCTGTCGAACATGCATGTGAAGTAAACACAGGCTCGTGATCCATTTTCAGTATTTATTCACCTGTGGTTCAAAACAGATAAACACAATTATCTTTTGTCCACAGGATGGCGCCAAACAGCTCGCAGGCTCCTCAACACCCAGTAGTGACTGCCATTTTTAATCAAGCATTGAAATAAAACATTTATAATAAAACAATACAATAAACCAATACAAAATAAACAATATGGGTCATTCATTTACCTGTGGTTCAAAACAGATAAACACAATTATCTTTTGTCCACAGGATGGCGCCAAACAGCTCGCAGGCTGCAATGAGGGAGATATGTCACACTGTCAGGTCGAGGCCTACACAACTCTCAGACCATACTACTAGCCTAATCAACATGTGTTCTTACAAAAGTTCGTTAACACAGCTAAATTCCTCCACAACAAGTGCACAACTGCTCATCCTTAACATAGATACTATTATATACAAATGGTTCATAGCCCGAAACCTTATTTACAACATTTAAACCATCATAACGTTCTCTTAGACCAGAAATATATTTACAGACAGTGAGTAGACATCTTACCTCCTCATTCCTCAACACCCAGTAGTGACTGCAGCGTGAGGAGGGACAGTCGAAAGGAAATACGTCACTTCGGGAGGAGTGACGTATGGTGTCGATTTCAAAATAAAAGACTTAGCTCCCAAAAGTGCAATAAAACAAAACGAAAGCAATGAAATTAAACCAAAGCAATAAAATAAAACGTGAGGGATTATTTGTGGAATACATAACAGTATATTATATATACCTGCTACAACTGCATATTTACCTGCAACAACTACGGCCAGTGGAAACAGATAACATTATCACTTACATAATGAGACGGTGATGTTTGTGGGGCGGCATGGCTCAGGGGTAGAGCGGGCCGTCCAATGATCGAAGGGTTTGTGGTTCGAATCCCGCTCAAGCCCATGTCCATCCCACTGCCGCTGTGTCCTTGGGCAAGACACTTAACCTACTTGCCTCGTATGAATGTGTATGCATGTGAATGAATGTTGGTGGTGGTCGGAGGGGCTGTAGGCGATGATTATTCGCCACGCTTCCGTGAGTCTGCCTTAGGGCAGCTCTGGCTGCAATTGTAGCTTACCACCACCGGTATGACTGTGTATGAACAAATAATGGACTCTGTAAGCGCTCTGGGGTCACTGGGGTGTCATGAAGAGTGCTATATAAAATGCTAAAAAAAAATTGCTTCGCAGACGTCAACAGCTGGCTGACAGCTTCAATCAGAGATCCGGTTCAATGTCTATTCCCATATTTTATCTTCAATGTGACCAGTGATGAAAATCCTGTTTCACAGGGGTAAGTGGTAGGAAAGGGCATAAGAAACTTCAGGGCCTTGTTGGACCTGCTCTGGGTATATTCTGAAGCAGCTTTTAGCCAAAAGGCAGGCAGGTATCTCTGAGAAAAAAAATCAATTTTTAAAGCACTGGATGTCATCGTCCAGGCTGGCAAGGGGATTTTGGATTCAGTTTGAAGTTGTGTCAGGGATAGGGACGTGCTGCCGTAGCTGTTTTCATGCTTCGCAAGTCCTCTCACGCTATTTGGACACCGCAATTCTGCTGTGCCCAAAAAAATCTGACAGGTTCACAAACAAGTCATAATTTGACTGCTCCAGTAGCCTGGCCCACATCTCGATTTTTTCTTGATCGTAGCTTACATTTTGTCTTAAATTTTAAATATATTATTATATAAATGTTCTATTATTTTCTATTTTATTTAGCTTTTTTTCCCACGGACCACCTGCAATACCCTCACGGACCAGGACCACAGTTTGGGAATACCATTCATAGTTTGAGGAATATTGTAAACAAGCTCAGAATGCTCCCCTCAGTAACTGCCTTAGATTAGATTACATTACATTACATTCAAATGTATTGTCATCATACAGCACAATGGAAATAAGTTTGCCATCCAACCAGAGTGCAAATGTAAAAGTAAAGTGCAATAGTGATATACAATGGTGATTAAACTGGGTATAAAATATATAAATTAGTACTACTGAGTAAGAGTGCTGGTGAGTATGTACAGAGTTGTAGTGTTAATATGTACAGTGATACAATACAGGTATAAAGACACTATGGTAGTAACTAGTAAGAGTAGGTAAGGGATACTATATCTACAGATGTTTTAAAATGATTATATGCAGGTATGTACAGACAGACATGGAGATATATCATACAGAGTTATTATATGTGTTATATGCTGGTGTAAGTAGGTATATACAGTAGAAGGATTATATGCAGGTATATGGATGTATAAGGATATGGATGTATGTATACAGTATGCGGTAAATATAAATATATAAATGTGTATATATGTGGTATATACAGTACTATTGTCAGGGGCGTAGCTGTAGATTCTGGGCCCCATGAAATAATGTATTTGTAGGCCCCCAGTGAATGCGAGCGCGCGTGAGCAAAAACATTTTTGGCCATTTATTTATTGATGAAAACGCATAATATGGTTTTTACCTATACATTCGGATCAGCAGTTCAGCACCTGCACTGTTGGTGGGTGAGCCTAGTAAAGGATGTCGCATTGCGTTCATCTTCAATGAATGGACCAATGCAATAGTCTACCAAAGCCCCCCCTCTTTCTCTATATATCTCACACACACACACACACACACACACACACACACACACACACGCACGCACGCACGCACGCACGCACGCACGCACGCACGCACGCACGCACACACACACACACACACACACACACACACACACACACACACACACACACACACACACACACACTTCAGAAACAAACATAGTATCAATGAGAGCATCAATAAATACACCTGAGTGATGTCTAGTAAAAAATTTTAAATAAAAATGTCTGGGCCCTTGGAATCATCCTAAACCCCCCCCCCAGCTATGCCCCTGACTATTGTACTATACAGAGTTATATGGGTAGACTATAGTTTGAGGTAGGTAGTTGTGATCACTAGGATTACAGTGTAGGGCAGTTGTAGACAGTGAAAGCAGTAGGTAGGTATAAATATACCCTGTCCAATAATCTTCGAGATCGCCAAATGATTGACGGAGCTAGAGCCTCGGGAGTCGGGGGTGGTAATCTGACTCTGCCGTGTACAATGGCACACACCTCACACATCAGCATGTAACTCAAGAACTGCCGAACAGATTTTGACGACTGAGGTGGCAATCGACAGGCAACAAATAGGGATTTAATTCTATATATATATTGTATAAAAACAAAGACACTAGACACTCGCAAAGTGGCGCATCGCGCCAGTGGGCAAATCGCCCTCGAGAGGGCGCCCGGGGCCGGGCCGGTGCGGCATGTCTAAAAATAGCCCGAAATATATAACACTACGTACGAGGCTCAAACTATTTCCCCTCCCCACAAATAACAATTTGGACATCGGTGGAATTTATGACCCTTTTTTTAAAAGGCCAGTTTTGTAAATACGTAGTCTGTGGGGATTCTATGCTGACCAAGCAGGATCTCTTACAGGAGAGATGGCTGTTTCCCAGCCTGCGGGCAGCGGTGGGTCAAGGATATGTTTATTCTGCTCTGCAGTCTCCCAGTCTGAGCCCAGGACCGGTCAGGGCCAGCAGATATCTACCACTGCACACCAGGTCCCACAGGAAACGAGGAAGGGACTTGATATTCAGGGGTGTTTACATTTAAATTTGATCTCTTTTTGTTTTTTTTGTTTTGCATATATATATATATATTTGTTTTGAAATGTTTTAAATTCGTACACTCATTTGAGTAGTGGAAAAGGGGTAGGATAAATAAGTGTATACTTCTTCCTACTCCTTTTCGAACATGTAAATTGAGTTATGTTTTGCTTTTGTTTAGTTATTTATTTAGTTTGAGTTATGTTTTGATTTTGTTTAGTTATTTATTGATTTTGTTTGTATTTATTTACATGTTCGAAATAAAGATTTAAAATAAAAAAAATCGAATCAAATCAAGAAATGAACCGCCACCCCAGGTCCCACAGGAAATTACCCGTCACCCCAGGTCCCACAGGAAATGACCCGCCACACCAGGTCCCACAGGAAATTACCCGCCACCCCAGGTCCCACAGGAAATGATCCGCCACCCCAGGTCCCACAGGAAATTACCCGCCACCCCAGGTCCCACAGGAAATGACCCGCACCCCAGGTCCCACAGGAAATGACCCGCCACCCCAGGTCCCACAGGAAATGACCCGCCACACTGTCTGTCTGTCTGTCTGTCTGTCTGTCTGTCTGTCTGTCTGTCTGTCTGTCTGTCTGTCTGTCTGTCTGTCTGTCTGTCTGTCTGTCTGTCTGTCTGTCTGTCTGTCTGTCTGTCTGTCTGTCTGTCTGTCTGTCTGTCTGTCTGTCTGTCTGTCTGTCTGTCTGTCTGTCTGCCTCTCTGTCTGTCTGTCTGTCTTTGTGTCTGTCTGTCTGTCTCTATATCTGTCTGTCTCTCTCTCTGTCTCTCTGTCTATCTGTCTCTGTCTATCTGTCTCTCTTTCTGTCTCTATCTCTCTGTCGTCTATCTCTCTGTCTATCTCTCTATCTATATCTCTCTCTGTCTCTCTCTCTGTCTCTCTCTCTGTCTCTCTGTCTATCTGTCTCATTCTCAGTTCCTGGGTCCTGTGTTTTCCGACCCTGCAGAGATAATGAAGTGAGATTCCTGGGAAACAGGTACTATTGTTTCTCCCCCTTACTGGTCGAGTCACGTGGTCCCAGAGAGAGAGAGGGTGAGAGAGAGAGAGAGAGTAACCTAAACAAAACTAAAATGATGATATTCCAAAAAACAACTAAAACACAAATTCCTCCTAGACACAATTTCCCTAGAACACACAAAAAACTACACCTATCTCGGCCTAAACATCAGTGCTACAGGGAACTTCAACCAAGCTGTGAACGATCTGAGAGACAAAGCAAGAAGGGCTTTCTATGCCATAAAAAGGAACATCAAGTTAGACATTCCAATCAAAATCTGGCTCAAAATATTAGACTCCGTGATAGAACCGATTTCCCTGTATGGTTGTGAAGTCTGGGGCCCACTTGCAAACCAAGACTTCACCAAATGGGACAAATACCCAATTGAGACTCTGCATGCAGAATTTTGCAAATCCATTCTCCGCACCCAACAGAAAACACCAAATAATGCATGCAGAGCAGAATTAGGAAGATACCCACTAATCATCAAAATTCTAAAAAGAGCATTCAAATTCCACAATCACCTAAAAGAAAGTGACCCAGACACACTCCACAACATAGCCCTCACCTACAGAGAGACCCTTGCGAGATGCCCACTCAGCCAGATGGTTCTGGGACTCTGCTCACAAACACAAGCAGAGCCACCAGACAGAAACCACACTGGACTAAATCAAATTATAAGAAAACAAAAAGAAAACTATCTGACACATTGGAAAGAATCAACCCAAAACCAGAGAAAATTGAAATGCTATTTGGCCCTAAACAGAGAGTACACAGTGGCAGAATACCTGAGCACTGTGACTGACCCAAAACTAAGAAGATCCTTGACTAGGTACAGACTCAGCGAGCACAGCCTAGCCATCGAGAAAGGCTGCCATAGGCAGACCTGGCTCCCAAGAGAAGACAGACTATGCACCCACTGCACACAAGATGAGGTGGAAACCAAGCTCCACTTCTTAACAACCTGCCCACTATACCAAGACATCAGAGACATATACTTCCCACAAATTGCAAACACCCAAAGAGACTTTGAAAACATGGACAATAACTCAAAACTCCCATACCTACTGGGAGAAATACAAGAATGTGCAAACACAGCAGCAAGATTTGTGAGCTGCTGTGACAAGAAAAGGACATCCAACGGAATACAACCACCATAAAGACTGTACAAGAAATTCCTTCTGTAATGTACTGATTTCTTTTGATTTCTCCGTTTGATTGTTTTGTTTTGTTTGGCTTTGGCAATGTAAACGTATGTTTCCCATGTCAATAAAGCCCATTTGAATTGAATTGAGAGAGAGAGAGAGAGAGAGAGAGAGAGAGAGAGAGAGAGAGAGAGAGAGAGAGAGAGAGAGATAGCACAGACATTCCTCGTGTGCTCAAGGTCAGTGTCTCTCTCTTTAATGAGGTCTTACTGATAGCACTGACAGGAATGAGAAACATTGTATGAAGGTACAGTAAGCGCTCCGTCTCCTTGAGGCTCGCCCTCCTGCCCCTCTCATGTCGTACGGAGGGTGGCGGGAATAACGGGTTAATGTGATTACAGTAATAAGATTATATGAATATGGTGACTCTATTAGTCACTGTAAAATTCAGAAATACCATTAACGTTGTTTTTGAAAAAGGAGAACTTGCTGGATTAGTCAGAAACACATTCTTGGGGCGTTTAGGTTCTGAGATTAGACATACTATATCTATCTTTAAACGTCTGTATACGTGTGGACAAGGCCTATATCTATCTTTAAACGTCTGTATACGTGTGGACAAGGCCTATATCTATCTTTAAATGTCTGTATACGTGTGGACAAGGCCTATATCTATCTTTAAACGTCTGTATACGTGTGGACAAGGCCTATTATCTATCTTTAAACATCTGTACACATGTTAGGCCTATATTGATTGGTTGATGATGGTGGATCTACGGCAGGTGATGATGATAATAATGATATCCTAGTAACTTGGTCAATTGGAATGAACCCTTTGTTTAATTGCATTTCCTCCATACCTTTTGGAGGCAAAGTAGCTGAAAGCGGGTTTGAGTATTCAAGTGGATTACATCATAAACCCCCCCTATACCTATGGCCTAGCACCGTACAGGAGTAACAGTGACCTCCTTGTTTCCCCCGGCCAGTAACGGTGACAGGTACGCCCCAAATCAACCCTCTGAACCTGTTATCACCTGCTCATTCGCTCAGCGCTCTGCCCCCGTAATGAGGGGAGCCATTACTTTCCCCCCTGGATTGACATGTTTGCTCTCTCTCTGCTTTTACAGGGAGATTTGGGAAATAGAGAAAAAAAAAAAAAAACGTTGTTGCCCCTCAGCCCTGAAACACGACACCTGCCCTGTTTTTATGGGATGTTGATGAATAAGGGCAAACCCCAGGTTCCCAGAGAACACAAAAAGCACCTTTTATTTGTCCAGCTGCAGCGTGGAGGAGGCAGAGAGGAGAGAGGCAGAGAGGAGGAGGTAGAGAGGAGAGAGGCAGAGAGGAGGAGGCAGAGAGGAGGAGGCAGAGAGGAGAGGAGGCAGAGAGGAGAGAGGAGGCAGAGAGGGGGCAGAGAGGAGGAGGCAGAGAGGAGGAGGTAGAGAGGAGAGAGGCAGAGAGGAGGAGGTAGAGAGGAGAGAGGCAGAGAGGAGGAGGCAGAGAGGAGAGGAGGCAGAGAGGAGAGAGGAGGCAGAGAGGAGGCAGAGAGGAGGAGGCAGAGAGGAGGAGGCAGAGAGCAGAGAGGAGGCAGAGAGGAGGAGGCAGAGAGGAGAGAGGCAGAGAGAAGAGAGGAGGAGGCAGAGAGGAGAGAGGCAGAGAGGAGAGAGGAGGAGGCAGAGAGGAGGAGGCAGAGAGGAGGAGGCAGAGAGGAGAGAGGCAGAGAGGAGAGAGGAGGAGGCAGAGAGGAGGAGGCAGAGAGGAGAGAGGAGGAGGAGGCAGAGAGGAGGAGGCAGAGAGGAGAGAGGAGGAGGAGGAGGCAGAGAGGAGGAGGCAGAGAGCAGAGAGGAGGAGGCAGAGAGGAGGAGGCAGAGAGGAGAGAGGAGGAGGAGGCAGAGAGGAGAGAGGAGGAGGCAGAGAGGAGGAGGCAGAGAGGAGAGAGGAGGAGGCAGAGAGGAGGAGGCAGAGAGGAGAGAGGAGGAGGAGGCAGAGAGGAGGAGGCAGAGAGGAGAGAGGAGGAGGAGGAGGCAGAGAGGAGGAGGCAGAGAGCAGAGAGGAGGAGGAGGAGGCAGAGAGCAGAGAGGAGGAGGAGGAGGCAGAGAGCAGAGAGGAGGAGGAGGAGGCAGAGAGGAGGCAGAGAGCAGAGAGGAGGAGGAGGCAGAGAGGAGGCAGAGAGGAGGAGGCAGAGAGGAGAGAGAAGGAGGCAGAGAGGAGGAGGCAGAGAGGAGGAGGTAGAGAGGAGAGAGAAGGAGGCAGAGAGGAGGAGGCAGAGAGGAGAGAGGAGGCAGAGAGGAGGCAGAGAGGAGGAGGCAGAGAGGAGAGAGGAGGAGGAGGAGGCAGAGAGGAGGAGGCAGAGAGGAGGAGGCAGAGAGCAGAGAGGAGGAGGAGGCAGAGAGGAGAGAGAAGGAGGCAGAGAGGAGGAGGCAGAGAGGAGAGAGGAGGCAGAGAGGAGGCAGAGAGGAGGAGGCAGAGAGGAGGCAGAGAGGAGGAGGCAGAGAGGAGGCAGAGAGGAGGCAGAGAGGAGGAGGCAGAGAGGAGGCAGAGAGGAGGCAGAGAGGAGGAGGCAGAGAGCAGAGAGGAGGCAGAGAGGAGGAGGCAGAGAGGAGAGAGGAGGAAGAGAGGAGAGAGGAGGAGGCAGAGAGCAGAGAGCAGAGAGGAGAGAGGCAGAGAGGAGAGAGGAGGCAGAGAGGAGGCAGTGAGGAGGAGGCAGAGAGCAGAGAGCACCACTGCAGAGGGACATTAAAGTGAGAGGAAAACTGAGCAACAAAAAAAAATAAAGGAAAAAAGATTAATATTTCCCTGGCGTCGGGTTTCACTCAGAAAGTAGGTTGGCAGAGGGCTGAACAGAAGGTCACAGGGCTTGAGGTTTAATTAAACGTCACCTGGGGGGGAGGGAAACCCAAAGAGGGGCCATACAAACAGTCTACTGGTGGAAAAGAGAGGGGTTAGTGTATTGGAGGAGGGGGTCAACTGCTGCACACCTGATCAGATGTAGAAAACATTACGAAGTCCATTAGCCAGCTATTGGTCGTGAGGCCACAAGGTCCAAATAACACCATTAAAAGGTGTTAAAATCAATGTTTCTTTTCCTGACTAATGGTGTGTAAATTATGGAATTTCAAAAACTGCTACAACTGCTTAAAATAATTCTGAACATACACTTTGAACAGCATCTTCAAAGTCTGTGGGAGAGTCTTCCTATGTCACCATAGGAACCAGAATTACCCCAAGGGGATCAATAGAGGGATATGTCTGATCCTTTGCATCCCCTTCATGGTGAGTTTGACAATCTATCTATCTATCTATCTATCTATCTATCTATCTATCTATCTATCTATCTATCTATCTATCTATCTATCTATCTATCTATCTATCTATCTATCTATCTATCTATCTATCTATCTATCTATCTATCTATCTATCTATCTACCTATCTATCTATCTATCTACCTATCTATCTATCGATAGATAGATGGGTGAAGGTTTCCTCACTGATCTCACATAATAAACCCATTGGTGACCAAGGTGATATCAAATGCTAAATGGTGCATTTATATAGTTTATATTGTTCCTCACGTACACCCATCCACTCACACGAGGTAACGCAAGGTGCCAACCTGCCCATCGAGAGCAATCAGGGGTTAAGTGTCTTGCTCAAGGACACTTCGACACACTGCCCAGGAGGAGCGGGAATCGAACCGGGAACCATCCGATCACCAGACGACCGTCCTACCTTCTGAGCCACTGTTGCCCCCCCTCCACATATCAGGGGAGGCCTTTGAGATATCAACGACCCGCCCTCTCTGCCAGGAGACATATCCAGCTTGCGGTGAACAATTATTTGGAACGGCACAGCGACCTATACCACACAACAAAGTTGGCCCTGAAGCCCACGGGGTGATTCATTTTATAAGCTCTTAAGCTTGACGGGGGGACGACAGACGGACTCATTTGACGAGCCTCTGGCGGGCTCAGTTTTAAAAGTGTGTGGCTCCAACAATATGACCCAAGTGAACAGAACATTAACTTCTCCCGACGCTGCACATTCATTAAAGCAATATTTGTCCATGCATCCCAAAACACCAGTGTAAACAGGCTGATCTGGCAGTGAGAGAGTGGGTCACAACCACCCAAGTGCACTGCTGAGGCCCACACCCTGGAGATAGAAGAGAAAGATATACACACAGCCTTTAAAGCCCCAATGCAGAGCTTTGCTTTGACCGTTTAACTGTGGGGTGAATTCACATACATTCTTTGAAGCGTTTGAGTCATAGGATTTTTTTCCCCCAAAAGACTCTGGCAAGGTCAATCCACGTTTGGCTTATAATTATGTCATTTGGGATCTAATGTGCATATAGTAAACAGCTTGTTTTTCTTTCAAGTTTAAGTTTAAAGTTTTGTTTTATTTGTCACATGTTCATTATAGTGAAATCCTAGGTTCTGTATGAGCCTCCTGAGATTGTGCTGCATACAGTAAAAGGGTAAAGGAGTAAAAGACCAAATGCTATAAAATTATACAATATACAAAACAAAAAAGGGGTTAATGTTGTAATGTTTTGCCCATGCCTATTGCACCCTTGTCAAAATGCCGCTTGACATCGGAGCACCATTATCCCCGTGAGCTAGCATTGCACGATAGCATTACCTTTGAAGTAGGTTAACCCTTTCACTACCACACTACCCAAGGGTTAACCCTTTCATGGCGACAATACAGAAGGTTAACCCCTTCACTGCCACACGACGAAGGGTTAACCATTTCACTACGACACTACGGAAGGTTAACCCTTTCACTACCAGTAGTGAAAGGGGTGAAAGGGTTAACCTTCTGTAGTGTGGTAGTGAAAGGGTTAACCTTATGTAGTGTGGTACTAGTGAAAGGGTTCAAACTGAGTCCGTCGGTCAGCCCGTCAAGCTTAATAGCTTATAAAATGAATCACCCTGTGAGCTTCAGGGCCAACTGTGTTGTGTGGTAAACAGGTCGCTGTGCCGTTAACCGTCTGTAGTGTGGTAGTGAAAGGGTTAACCTTCTTTAGTGTGGTAGTGAAAGGGTTAACCTTCTTTAGTGTGGTAGTGAAAGGGTTAACCCTTTGTCATGTGGCAGTGAAAGGGTTAACCTTCTGTATTGTCGCAGTGAAAAGGTTCTATACAGGCGCAGAACTTTGTTCCTAGCGGTGGGGGGGGACATATTAGGGGGCGTGGTCAGTGACGTTGCGCGGGGGGGGGGGGGTAGGGGGGGGACTTTGAGGATCTGGCAATGAATTCCAAGAGTAGGGTAAATCTGCAGTGCCGGCACTGTGTAGTAGCGACTAGCGAGTCACAGTGCTGGCCGCCAGGCCGCGCAGTTGCAGCGGTTTGGGGGTAAAAACATGGGGGGGACAAATACTGCATTCTGAAATCATGCGGGGGACATTTTCCGGGGACCCCCCCGCAAGTTACGCCCCTGGTTCTATATCATACTGGCTGCCGCTCAGCGTCATCTGCACTAACCTCACTTCGTGCACATGCACTGAATGAAAATCCACAATGTACCTTTACATACCAACATCCGTCTGGCCACACCCCTATCCGCTACCTTCATAAGAGGGTGTGTGATCACCTACTCGCCTCCTTCTTCACTTTCACCACAAGGAAGTGCCTGTTGTATACATCACTTGACGAGATTAATTTTTTCTTGCTTTTTTCTTTCTCTCATAAACTTTAAAAAGAAAAAAGCTAAGTCATAATGTTTACCTCGGAGGGTCACGCTAGCAACGTTACCCTTCACCAGCGGTTCTCCATTGCCTCCTCTGTCGTGCATCTTGGAGTGGGGTTGAGGCCTCTTTCGTGGTCGGCAGCCGCGCCCGGTAGGCGTCCGATAGATAGTTTGCCTCTCCAAGGAGCTGGTGCACCAGCGCCGTCTCCTGTGCGATGGCCTGGTTCCGGCTCTGGTTCCTTTGCCTCCGGAGAGTCGTCCGCTGTTGCGTCGGCTCGCTCCCGTCGTAAGATGGTGGCTTGTAGATGCAAACGGCCTGGTTTTGGTGAGTTGCTGGAGCCGGATGAGGATGCGTCTGATTCTCCATGGCCAATGGAAACAGAGGACTACATGGTAGAAGCGGACAGGTTCTTGTTCGACGCCCCGGTGGAGACATGTCCGCCGCCCGTCCAGGTAACAGTGGAGGGGGGTGATAGGTCTCCTTGGGGTTCCTCGTACGCGGATGTTGGGTTAGAACCTCCGACTCGGCGACGGGATGCCCTGCTATCAGCCACATCAGAATGTGGCTCTGTAACCAGTAGTCTGCTGCATGTGAGGGACGCGAGCTCGGTGGGGGAAAGTATGCAGGGGGAACTGCGTGCTTTGTTGCCCGAGCTCATGGCGGCGGCGGCAGTCGCAACCGGCGTGCCGCAGCCACTGCCTGTTCCTGTTCCTGATGATCTCATAGGTCATCTATGGCAACGCCGTCCTGTGAGAGAGATGGGCGTTGTCTGTCCATTTTTCCCCTCGATGGAGGCCTACGTCCGTCAGGGACAGGTGGTCTCCCACATCATGGTCCTCACCCCCGCCTACGTGCGAGTCACGAGGGTGGTGGGTTTGGTACACGGCATGAAGGAGGGGGTGCCTCAGCTTGATAGGCCGATGGCAGCTCTCCTTTGTCCTGAGGTGGTGTGGGAGCCGTTACGGAAGCCGGTTCCCCAAGGGAAATCGGCGAGGCGGTTGGCTTACTGGAGTGACCAGTCATTTATCTCCGCGACTCAATCTCTGGCTGCCACTTCTAACATCACGCAGCTGGCGAGATTCATGTCCAGGATACTGACGGGCGGTACGGAGCTGACCGATTTGCAACATGATCAGCTCGCCCAGTCGGCAGGAGCCATCCTGCATCTGATCCAGCCGCAGGCCATCGCCGCTGGGAAAGTACGCGCCCTGACCATTCTAGTCCAGCGCCACCTTTGGCTGGAGCAGGCGCGTGTGCCGGAAAGGAAGAGGACTCCACTTCTGACGGCACCCCTCTCCGATGCTGGACTTTTCGGGTCGGCACTGCAGTTGATGACCTCGACCTGCAGGGAGATGCAGGAGGAGCGTTCCGTGCTCCAGCCTAATTTCCCCCCGCCCGATGTCGCCGGTGGAGTCAGACGGCAGGCTCGTCGTCGGGGGTTCCGCCGCCGTAGCCGCCGCTGCTACCACCGCCACTGCTGGACCTTCGGCAAAGAAGGCCAGGAGGAAAGAGGGCGCCTCCGCCACTGCAGCCGGCCCATCTACGCCCGGAGGTGACGGTAGGGATCGTCGTGACCAGCCTCCTATCTTTTACCGTCCCTCCGGGGCTCCCCGGGGTGGCAAGTCCCGAGCGGCTCGTGGCAGGCGTCGCTGAAAATGACTTTTTCCTGTGGTCCCCCCTGTTCCCTTCCCGGCCCAAACATATGATTTTGATTATGAGAAATAAAAAGTCCCTCCTACAAATTGTGTGTTTATTCACTAACATATGATGGGGATACGATGTGTGAACCTTTCGCTAGTGTGGGTTTGATAGAAGGGCTAGACTTTAAGTCTTGTTGGTCGCTACATTCATGTTAGAGCTTAAGCAAGGCCTGCAGCTTACACTCGGTTGAAAAAGGTTTTTTCTGCCTCGACCTGAAGGTTAGGTCTTCACATAAAGGTAGAGGTTAGTTGTGTGCTCTGTTGCTTAAACAGTGATATTGAGCCGCAACACTGTTGTGTTGGTCTGCAGTAATGCTTGTGTGTGTAAAGGTACCGCGGTTCAGACCACTCTCTCTCTCTATCAGATTTTCGGTGTCTTGCAACATAAATACGGGTGTCGGGTTCACACATACATAACTTGGCCTTGTTATAAACCCTGTTCACTGACTTGTCTGTGGCTAGCGTGCATTGAATTAGCTTTGCGCTGTTCATTAGCATACTGGCTACTTGAGGTATCATATGGCTATTTGTTGTTGTCGTATTCAAGGGTTGGGCTTGCGAGGGGGTACCGGATAAACCCCTCCTTCCCTCTTCTGATTGGTCGGGTTTTTTTTTGGACTCTCTTTTCATTCGGTCAGGGCCAAGCTGTTAGGCAGCTTGGCACGGGGGGGGGGAAGGGTTTCCCTGACTCCGCACCTATCACGGGCGGTTGAGTCATGGGTTTCCCCCCGTCATAGAAAACATCACTAGGCACGTTTCTATTGGACGACGGCTTCCGTGAGTTTTTTCAGACCCGTATGTAGGGTCTGTCATTGTCAAGTTGTCGGGGCAGAGCGTAGGAACTTACTGTTCTGCTACGCTCGATATACGTGTAACTTGAGTCTGTTGGTCACATGGCTCAATGTTACCGTGACTTTTCAATCTGTGGCTCACGTGGGAAGTCTTTCTGAGGATTCCCGTCTCCTCTCTGTGGTGAGGGTGGCGGGATGTAAGAATGTAAACAGTTTTTACCCTCAGCCGCGTCACGTGGGATTCATGTCAGTCGGTGTTCTTTCTTTTTAATAAAAAGAGGGAAGAATATGAAGCACGACAACTCCTTGTCGTTCTCCCAGGCGACTTGAAGGACCAATGTCTGGTGTCTGGTTAGACTATCCATTGATGTGTTTGGGTCTCGACGCGTACATAGTGCTGGCTCGGGGTGTTTCTGATAAGAATCACGCATGAGGCTAGTACGCCTTGGTTGCTCGTTATTAAAACAGCGTTTTTATAGGGCAACTGGGATGGAGGTTTTCTCTTCCGAGCGCCTGTTGCTAGGTCTCGACGGATTCTCGTTCATATCTGGGGGATGTTAACGGAATAGATCAAAACATAGGTAGAGGGGTCTCACACCCTTGGGGTGGGCCACTGAGCGCGGTACGAATGGGACCGTCTGGGTGGCGCCCTCTTTTCATGTTTTAGATCGACACGCATACCTACCCCCTCTCTTGGAGTGGGGATGTCGGCGTGATTAGGGCACGGGACTGGTCTGGTCACGCTGGTCCAGGTCAGTTAACCCGCAGATCTGCTGTTCTGGTACCCTGAGGGACTTGTGCTTTTTTCAGGGGGAAAATGCCGGGTCGGCCCGGGTGTCACAGGGTTGGGCGTTATGGAGACCCTTTGTTGGGTACATGTTGTACCCTACACTATCATGAAGAGGCTGGTTCTCCATTCTTTTCGCTCCTCTCTCACGCATGGCGAAGAGGGGGCTGTTGGGGTGGTCTTATGGACCTCCTCTGGTAGCCCTGTGTGCTTCCCGAGCCGCCGGGCCCGGTCCGAAGTTGTGTTTTGTCGACCCGTAGGCCTGGAATAACCCCTTTTTGAAAACTGAAACACTTGTACTGCGGTATAGCCAGTGTATACCCGCAGGTGTGTTTTGGAGTTTTTTCTTGAGGGGTTATAGGAACAACCACCGCATGTGGTACCAAGAGGGTGGTTGATTCCCTGGTGTGTTGGAGCAGAGTCAACTCCCGGGTTACCCGGTTGAGTGTGCCCCTGCACGTTCATGACGCCTGCCAATCGTGTCAGCTTTCTCTGCCTCTGCCCCTCTGGGTCGGGTTTTTTTGGTGGAGGCTTTGTCATGGTGCGCAACAATGCCAGCATACGCCCCTTCCGCCAGGGTGCTTTCAGTTGACCCCTTTGGCACCTGTCTCATCCGCAGTGCTCCAGGCTCGGGTCAAACGCCTGCTGCTTGGTTTAAGGGATCGACCCCCTCTGGGGTCGTCTCCCCTGTGCGCTGCCTGCTTCCACTGTAGTGTAGCCTTTTGAGTGCTTCAAGTTACGGCCATGCTGACTGCCTGAGTTTGCCAGGGTCAGTGTGCCAGGCGGCGTACTAGTGGGGGGAAGGGCCGGCTCTTGGAGGGGCCCTGTCCGAATACGCTGGCGATGTGGGGGGCGGTGTCACTAAGTGACCGCCTGGTGAGGTCTTGATGCATGCCTTTTTCCAGGGGATCCAGTCCCTTCAGTGGGTCTGGGTCTTCCTTCGCGGTCCGCTGCTACGGCCTTGCCACGGGGTTGAGTTTGCTCTTGACCCCGTGATTTTGGGGGCAGTAACGAGGTTTGTTCCTTCCGTTCGTTCCCTGGTGGCATGCGGGTTGTGCGTGTGCGTAGTCGTGGGGTCAAGCCATGGTCTGCTCACCCTGTGCATTGAGTTGCTCGAGTTTCTCTTCGCACGGTCGGATCCGTCTCCCTCCCGTCCTCCAATAGGGAGGGTATCCTCCATTAGGGAGGGTCGGGGGGCTCGGTCCTCTCCGGTCTGATGGTTGTGGGGGGCCTCAGCGGGGTACATTTGTCGAGCTTCAGGCTCCCGCTAAGCTCCTGTAGTGCAGATGATGCTGAGCGGCAGCCAGTATGATATAGAACGTAAGGTTATGTATATAACCAAGTTCTATGAATACTCGTGACGCTCAGCGTCGGGACGCCACTGCGGCCCTTGATCTCGCCTTGTGGTGAAAGTTTGGGAAGGAGGCGAGTAGGTGACCACACACCTGCTTATGAAGGTAGCGGATAGGGGTGTGGCCAGACGGATGTTGGTATGTAAAGGTACATTGTGTATTTTTATTCAGTGCACGAAGTGAGGTTAGTGCAGATGACGCTGAGCGTCACCAGTATTCATAGAACTTGGTTATATACATAACCTTACGTTAACCTTCTGTAGTGTGGTAGTGAAAGTGTTAAAGATGGACTGGCATGGCTTCTAGGAATGAAGAACACTGTGTGAACAGGACACACAGCGGGGCGTTCAGTATCGTTCTATCATCCCAATCTTTTTTTTTTTTTACTTTTTCTCCTTATTTTCTATTTTTCTCCCAATTTCGTATTTTTTCCAATTCTTCCCTCCCCTGTCTTGAACGTTGCTAGACTATGCCTCCCACTCGTCGGCTGTAGTGAGGATAGAAGCCTTTTCACCGCAGCAGCTCGAACTCTCAGTGGCGAGGAGTAACGCGTGGGAGGCTCACCAGTATAGCACAGAATGCCTTCCAAAACCGAGCAGTAAACTGGGGTCCACGGTCCGACACCACGTCCTGGCAGATGCCATGAATTCGGAAGACATGGTCAACCACCAGTTGAGCGGTCTCCTGAGCAGATGGCAGCTTGACCAGTGGAATGAAGTGAGCTGCTTTGGAGAACCTATCCACCACCACCATGATGATGCTGTGACCATCAGAAGGAGGCAGACCAGTCACAAAATCCATGGCGATGTGGCTCCACGGACGACTAGGAATGGGCAAAGGATGAAGCAGCCCTGGTGGTGACTGTTGAGAAACTTTGTTCCGTGCACAAACGGGGCAGGCTGCCACAAATTCCTGAATTTCCTTCATCATACCAGGCCACCAGAACCTTCTGGCCAAGAATTCACGACTTCTGTGCACTCCGGGATGTCCTGTCAGCCGAGAGGAGTGGCCCCACTTCAACACCCGAGAATGAATGCTGTTTGGTACAAATAACCGACCCGGGGGCACCCCACCCGGATCTGGTTCCAAACGTTGTGCCCTCCGCACAGCAGAGTCAATGCTCCATGTCACAGGAGCTAGGATCTGTCCTGCAGGAACAATGGGCTCAGGAGGACGGTCCTCTTCTGATCCATCATATAATCGGGAAAGAGCATCCGGCTTGATATTTTTAGACCCGGGACGGTACGTCAGGAGGAAATTAAACCGAGAGAAAAACAGTGACTGTCGCGAGTTTCTCCTCTGAGCACCCTGGATATATTCCAAATTTTTATGGTCTGTCCAGACTGTGAATGGGTGTTCAGCTCCCTCTAGCCAATGGCGCCACTCCTCCAATGCCAACTTGACCGCCAACAGCTCTCTGTCCCCAACATCATAGTTTCTTTCAGCCGGCGAGAGCCCACGTGAATAGTACGCACATGGGTGTACCTTACCGTCGGACGATGAGCGTTGAGACAGAATAGCTCTGACTTCAAGCTCAGAAGCATCCACCTCGACGATAAATGGCAGGGATGGGTTAGGAGTAATGAGGATAGGCTCAGAACTGAACCTTCTCCTAAGCTCAATGAACGCTGCCTCAGCCTTGGGAGTCCACTGGAAATGGGAAGGTGCTGTCTTCCTGGTGAGTGCGGTGATAGGTGCTACCACTGAACTGAAATTACGAATAAAACGATGGTAGAAGTTTGCAAATCCTAGTAATCGTTGCACCTGCTTGACCGAGACGGGTGTAGGCCAGTCTGTCACTGCTGACACCTTCTTGGGGTCCATTTGAATCCTCCCCTCAGATACAATGAATCCCAGAAAGGACACAGAGCGGACATGGAAGGCACACTTCTCAGCCTTCACAAACAACCGTGCATCCAAAAGGCACCTCAAGACCTGCCTGACATGTTTGACATGGTCAGAAATGGACTTGGAGAATATCAGAATGTCATCTAAGTAGACGAAAACAAACTTTTCCAACATCTCCCTGAGCACTTCATTGATTAACGCCTGAAAAACTGAAGGGGCATTAGTAAGACCAAATGGCATCACCAGGTATTCATAGTGACCATTATGAGTGTTGAACACGGTCTTCCACTCATCCCCTTGGCGTATGCGCACCAGATTGTAGGCATTGCGGAGATCAAGTTTGGTAAAAATGGATACCCCCTGGAGGCGTTCGAACACCGAGTTCATCAGGGGAAGGGGATACCGTTTTTTTTACTGTAATGCTGTTCAGACCTCTGTAGTCGATGCAGGGTCTCAGTCCTCCATCCTTTTTCCCACAAAAAAGAATCCAGCACCCGCAGGTGAAGTGGAAGGTCTAATAAAACCGGTAGCCACAGCCTCCTTGATGTAGGTGTTCATAGCTGCGCTTTCTGGGACCGACAATGAGTACAAGGAACCACGAGGGGGAATAGAGCCCAGCTGCAATTCGATGGCGCAATCATAAGGTCGGTGCGGTGGCAGGATGGTGACCCTTTGTTTGCTAAACACCTCACTGAGGTCAGCATAGACAGTGGGAACTCCCTCTGGTACATGAGACAACCAGATACGAGCTTCCCAGCACTGATGGATCTACTGAAGGAATATGGCCACTACTCAGGATACAAGCTAAACGTGACAAAGACACAGACCTTAGCATGGAACTATACTCCAACGACAGAAATTAGGGAGGAGTACGGGATAAGGTGGGACATGGACAAGATTAAATACCTAGGGGTAAACATCACGAGAGGGTTGGGAAGTTGTTTGAGGCGAATTATACACAGATCAATCAGAACATCAAGAGAGACTTAGAGAGATGGACAGTAATGCCCCTGGACTTCAACTCAAGGATAGAGGTTATTAAGATGAACATACTACCAAGGTTACTATACCTGTTTCAGTCTCTACCCATACAGATACCACAGAACCAATTCAGGGAGTGGGACAGACTGGTGTCGAGGTTCATATGGGCAGGGAGAAGACCACGGGTCAGATATAAAACGCTACAACTACCAAAGGAGAAGGGGGGAATGGCAGTACCCAGCCTACAAGACTATTATTATGCAGCACAGCTGAGAGCAGTGGCGTGCTGGTGCAACGACAACTATGAGGCTAGATGGAAAGACATTGAAAAAGAAGGGGGGGGATACAAAGTACAGGTTCTGGTAGGAGATAGGGAACTATTCAAGGAAAAAGAGGAACTGTTAGATCCAATTACCAAGTGCACTTTGATTATATGGAACAGAGTAGTAAAAACACACAAGTTGGGGAAGCAGTCAGGGGTTCTGAGATGGGTAGCACACGACAAGAGGTTCGAGCCAGGGAGGATGGACCATGGATTCAGGAGGTGGGAAAGGGGGGGGGGGGGGGGGGGGGGGGCAACAGCGATATGCAAAATGATAGAGACGGGGGAAATGCAGACCCTACAACAACTGAAGGAGAAATTTGGATTAGAAAACAGGGACCACTTCAGGTATCTACAGATTAGAGATTAATACAACAAAGAAATAAGAGGGGACAAAGACGAGGAACAGAATGGAATAATTAGGATGATAGTAACGGTGTACGAAGGGGGGAAAGGAAGGGTAATATCAGCACTGTACCGGGCTATAATGGCCAGCAAGGGACACACGACCAACTATATAAAAGAGAAATGGGAGAGGGAACTAGAGATAGAAATCACAGAGAAGGAATGGGACAACATATGCAAGGTGCAGCACTCAACAACGGGGTCAAGGGTATGGAAGGAATTTGGATGGAAGAACATAATCAGGCTCTTTATAACCCCGGAGTTGAAGGGAAAGTATGCACCAGCACAAAAGACATGCTGGAGGATGTGTGGGAAGGAGGGGGCAAATCACACACACGTATTCTGGGGATGTCAGAAGCTGAAGGGGTATTGGGAGGAGATAGGGGAGGCAATAACCAGAATAATAGGATACGGGATACCCCAGACGGGCCTGGTGCTATACTTAGTGGACTTGACGCACTAGGGCAGGGGTGGCCAACCCGCGGCTCGCGAGCCGCATGCGGCTCTTTGCCCGTCAATGTGCGGCTCTTCCATCCATATAAAAAAATTTAAAAAAATTTAAAAATAAATGTTTTTTTTAATATTTTTTTTGCCTTTTTTTTTTTTTTTACTTTTTTTTTTTATGTCACTCATTCCATAAGGACGTAGAATAAACATTTACAATTTTTTTTTAAATGGTCCATTTGCATGTTCTTGGTCTCTGAATCTAGGGACATATATGGATCAGTGTCAGAAATAGTGTGTCTGTTACTAGGCTTGAGTAAATTGTAATGAACCAAAGGAGAATATCAATTCTATTTAAAAAAAAAAATTATCTTTGACTGTAAATAACACCATGCTAAAATTGACCAGACCTGAAAAATCTAAGCAAATGAATAAAGGGAAGATGATTAAACAGAAGGTTTTGTAGATACAGTACTGAATTCTGCCATCTTTTTTATAATGTAAATTTCTCCACCATTTTTCATCATATTGCAACACCGTTTTTTGCAAGACGTTCACAGAAAGGTAGAGAAACTAACTGCGTTCTGTTTTATGGCAATAACGTTCAGGTTTGTGGGAGATAATCCCAAAAAATAAGAGAAATTAAAAAGTAAATCCAGAAGTCAGATGATTGACAGGGGCTGGTGTGAGCTGGGTAGGGTAGTTTTTCGAAATTTGAAAGCCCTGAGTCTCTTCCTTCAAAAGACTACACTCACTTTTGGCTGTGCCACTTCCTCCTGTCAATATGCGCCGGTTTCCGACTCAATGCCCTGAGATTTCTATAATCTTATATTTCACTAATAACAGTTAAAATAATTGGTAAACAAACATAATGCTGAAAATATACACTTTTACTGTATATCTCTGGCTTAAGAGGTTAACCCTGTGAGGCCCAAATTAAAAAGAAATTAGCAACTTCAGAGGCCAGAGGGTGGGACATATAAACACATTTACTATCAAATAGCATTGTGAGGCTGAACAACAGGACCAATTGACTATACATGTGCTTAAAGGGGAACTATCTTATAAATGGCTTTTTTCAGTGTTTACCATTGTTTCTTAGCTATGTGGACTTATATTAATAGGATATATGTCTAATTCTCATATTGGCGAATTCTTCCAATTCTCCTCTCACAATATTCACCCTCACTGAACTGAGTCATCTGAAAATGTGCATATCTGTGATGTCAGAGATTTCTCAGCTGCATAATAATGTGGCAGTTGATGTGGCAGTTGGCACCAGGCCACACAGTGGTTGGAGCCCAGCCTCAAAACGGCTTAAGATCTTGAGGTAGAAAAATGCGGTTTTTAGTACTTGATTAGAAATACAAAACAGGCGGTTAGGTGGCCGAGCGGAGATTGCGTTCGTCACCAGCCCCGGAGCTGTGAGCTGGATTCGCCTGTTCGAATCCAGCTCACAGCTCCGGGGTTGTCACCAGCTTGGCTGGCCGTCTGCACTAATACAATTGGCTGTATTAGAGGGTGGGAGAAGCTGGCGGGGTGGGTCCGGGTCGTTGTAAACAGCGACTCCTACAGTTCGGTCGGGGCGCCTGCTAAGCGTGGATAGGACTCGAGGGGGATAGTGTGGTCCTCCCACACGCTACGCCCTCTCGATGAGAATCCGCGCTGCCAGGTGAAAAGAAGCGGTGATTGGCTGGACGTGTGTCGGAGGAAGCACGTGGTAGCCTCCACTCTCCCAGATTATCTGACTGTGGGGGGTAAGTGCGCAGCGACCAGGAAGGGACTGGGAATTGGCATACGACTAACATTGGGATGGGAGAAAATCGGAGGAAATGGAGGGGGAAAAAGACCAAAAAAAAAATACAAAAAATACAAAACAATGCATTTTCTTTAAAAAAAACCTAGGTGTTCCATAGACTCACAGGAATTGTGTAAAAGTGCCCAAATAGTGAAAGAAATAGTAAAATAGTTCCCCTTTAACATTTTTTAAATAAACATTATTTTTTTAAATGGCTAAAAGTGATTTTGTAATTTTGCAACCGTGGGTCTCACAGGGTACTTTTAACCCTGTGAGGCCCAAATAAAAAAGACATTAGCAACTTCAGAGGCCAGAGGGTGAGACCTATAAACACATGAAGGGTGCCGTGACTGAAAAAAAAGGTTGAGAAACGCTGGTATATGGTGTGGCTCTTTGTGGTACCACAGTCATTTTTTTGTGGCTCTTAGTCTCTGACTGGTTGGCCACCCCTGCACTAGGGTATACAAAGGGGAGACAAATATTTAATAAAGATATTGCTGATATCGGCCAGAAAAGCAATAACGAGGCAGTGGTACAAGGAAGATCCACCGACAATAGCACAATGGGAAGGAATAGTAGAGGAGATACAGGATATGGAGAGGGTAACGCACATGCTGAGGCTACAGGAGGAGAAATTTGGGGGAAGATGAGGAAAGTGGGAGGACTATAAGGGGGACGGGAACGACATCACAGAGGGAGAAGCGAATGCAACACAAGAACGCGAAGGATGAGGGAGGAAAGAGGTTCGAGGAGGGTCATTGAACCCGTGTCACACACTTTACCTTAGTCAGTACTTTTTTTTTTGGGGGGGATATTATAATTTTTTCTTTATTGTCTATGCCTGTTTAAGGGCGATGTACATTCCGTCTTTTTATTGTGTGCCTGGAAGACCAACTGAGATTAATATTCAAGGATGATATTGTTTATATGTGGGTGAATCAAAATGCAAAGAAAAATTGAGTTTTAAAAAAAAAATAGAAAGGGCGAAGGATAAGGGAGGAAAGAAGTTCAAGGAGGGTTACTGGACCCATGTCGCACACTTTTGCCTTAGTCAGTATTTTATTTTTTTTGAGTGGGTATTATAATTTTTGTATGCCTGTTTAAGGGCGATATACACTCAGTCTTTGTATTATGTGCTTGGAAGACCAACTGATGTGGGATTAATATTCAAGGATGATGTGGTTTGTATGTATGTAAATCAAGTAAAATAAAGTAAAATTGAGTTTAAAAAAGAATAAAGAGGGCGAAAGATAAGGGAGGAAAGAGGTTCAAGGAGGGACACTGGACCCAGGTCGCACATTTTTGCCTTAACCAACATCTTTATTTTTTAGTAGGTACTATAGTTTTTTCTTTATTGTTTATGCCTGTTTTTTTACAGCTTTTTTTTTATTGGCCACGCAGGACCGACAGAGGAGAGGGCGAACGGGAGGAGAGGTGGGGAGGACATGCGACAAATAACGACGGGAGCTGGGATCGAACCCGGGTCGGCCGCGTAGGTGCGCGAGGCACTATGGTATGCGCCACGAGGGCGCCCCTGTTTATGCCTGTTTAAGGAAGATATACATGCCGTCTTTGAATTATGTACCTGGAAGACCAACGGATGTGAGATGAATATTCAAGGATGAGGTTGTGGGTATGTTTGGGAATCAAAACACAAAGAAAAATGGAGTTAAAAAAATTAAATAATAATAATAATAATAATAATAATAATAATAATAATAATAATAATAATAATAATAATAATAATAATAATAATAATAATAATAATAATAATAATAATAATAATAATAATAATAATAATAATAATAATAATAATAATAATAATAATAATAATAATAATAATAATAAAGATAAAGAGGGCGAAGGATAAGGGAGGAAAGAGGTTCAAGGAGGGTCACTGGACACACATTATTGCCTTAGTCAGTATTTTTATTTATTTTTCTGCAGGTATTGTACTTTTTTCTTTATTGTTTAGGCCTGTATAAGGGCGATGTACATTACGTCTCTGTATTATGTACCTGGAAGACCAACCGATGTGAGATTAACATTCAAGGATGTTGTTGTTTGTATGTCTGTGAGTCAGTATGCAAATAAAAATTGAGTTTAAAAAGAAAATGATAATAATAATAATAATAATAATAATAATAATAATAATAATAATAATAATAATAATAATAATAATAATAATAATAATAATAATAATAATAATAATAATAATAATAATAATAATAATAATAATAATAATAATACATAGGTTAATAACATAGGTTATTGATCAATGAATGTATTGACAAATTAATTTATATTACAAATGATACACCAGTAGAAGTCATGTTATTTCCTCATTGTGAACTTGCTGCGCAATGGACCTGTCTCAAACCCTGCCCTCTTTTCTTGATCCTCCAATCACAACTGTCGCTTACCTCGGACAAACCAAGTTTGTCCGAGGTAAGCGACAGTTGTGATTGGAGGATCAAGAAAAGGGGCAGGGTTTGAGACAGGTCAATTGTCGCTAGAAAATCTCCTGCTGTGTGGGTTCTCTCATTCATAACAATGGAAGCGATAACATTCTATCGGTCGCCTGGCAAAAATTGCCCGCCGTGTGCATTGGATTTAAGAGCTTCCCTCTCCCTCATTTCGGGTTTATTTCCCCCTTCCTGATATTTGCCAACAGTGCTGTCAGGAGCAAATTGCACACCTATGGGCGTGTTTGCGCTAGTATCTCATCCGCGCAATATCTTTAGTGAACTCCTTGGGTCCAGCAAAAAGTGGACAAGCTTTTCAACACTGCTAATACCGATACAAAGCATATTTATTGATATTTTGAGGCATTAACATTATTGAGAAACACCATTATTCAATGTAAATTCAACAACCCCCCCCCCCACCCCCAGCCCCTCCACACACACACAGACCCTCCCTCCTTGAAAAACAACATCAGTACCATGACTGTCACCTTCACTGGAATCGTGGTTTACATGGATTAGGAACTGAAAATGACTTTGTGCTCTGAGAGCGTTCTGATTGGCTGTGCACCAGAGCTCAGAGTAGGTCATGTCATGGGCAGATCAAAGAAAAGTAAAGCCAGCCCTCCAGCTAAGACCTCTCTCTCTCTCTCCCTCTCTCTCTCTCTCTCTCTCTCTCTCCCCCTCTCTCTCTCTCTCCCCCTCTCTCTCTCTCCTCTTTGTTCTATGCTGTCTTTGTCCAGTTCTCTGATGACTGCAGATCATCTCGTGGGGCAAAGTTTACTGCAGGGGGGAAATGGGCCCCTTTCAAAAGCCCCCCTTTTGTGTTTTTCTTTCTTTCTCCTCCATGGCTACACCTTCTCCCTCCCTCTCTCTCTATAGCCCCTCTCTCTATCTCTCTACCTCCCTCTTTCTCTCTACCTCCCATTATCTCTCTACCTCTCTCTCTCTCTGTCTCTGTCTCGCTCTCTCTCTCTACCGCCCCCTCTCTTTCCCGCTACCCCTCTCTCTCTCTCTTTCTCTACTGCCCTCTCTATCTCTCTCCTGCTATCTCTCTCTCTCTCTCTCTCTCTCTCTCTCTCTCTCTCTCTCTCTCTCTCTCTCTCTCTCTCTCTCTCTCTCTCTCTCTCTCTCTCTCTCTCTCTCTCTCTCTCTCTCTCTCTCTCTCTCTCTCTCTCTCTCTCTCTCTCTCTCTCTCTCTCTCTCTCTCTCTCTCAATTTTCAATTAAATTAAATTCAAATGGGCTTTATTGACATGGGAAACATACGTTTACATTGCCAAAGCCAAACAAAACAAAACTATCAAACAGAGAAATCAAAATACATCAGTACATTACAGAAGGAATTTCTTGTACAGTATTTATGGTGGTTGTATTCCGTTGGATGTCCTTTTCTTGTCACAGCAGCTCACAAATCTTGCTGCTGTGTTTGCACATTCTTGTATTTCTCCCAGTAGGTATGGGAGTTTTGAGTTATTGTCCATGTTTTCAAAGTCTCTTTGGGTATTTGCAATTTGTGGGAAGTATATGTCTCTGATGTCTTGGTATAGTGGGCAAGTTGTTAAGAAGTGGAGCTCGGTTTCCACCTCATCTTGTGTGCAGTGGGTGCATAGTCTGTCTTCTCTTGGGAGCCAGGTCTGCCTATGGCAGCCTTTCTCGATGGCTAGGCTGTGCTCGCTGAGTCTGTACCTAGTCAAGGATCTTCTTAGTTTTGGGTCAGTCACAGTGCTCAGGTATTCTGCCACTGTGTACTCTCTGTTTAGGGCCAAATAGCATTTCAATTTGCTCTGGTTTTTGGTTGATTCTTTCCAATGTGTCAGATAGTTTTCTTTTTGTTTTCTTATAATTTGATTTAGTCCAGTGTGGTTTCTGTCTGGTGGCTCTGCTTGTGTTTGTGAGCAGAGTCCCAGAACCATCTGGCTGAGTGGGCATCTCTCAAGGGTCCCTCTGTAGGTGAGGGCTATGTTGTGGAGTGTGTCTGGGTCACTTTCTTTTAGGTGATTGTGGAATTTAAATGCTCTTTTTAGAATTTTGATGATTAGTGGGTATCTTCCTAATTCTGCTCTGCATGCATTATTTTGTGTTTTCCGTTGGGTGCGGAGAATGGATTTGCAAAATTCTGCATGCAGAGTCTCAATTGGGTGTTTGTCCCATTTGGTGAAGTCTTGGTTTGCAAGTGGGCCCCAGACTTCACAACCATACAGGGAAATCGGTTCTATCACGGAGTCTAATATTTTGAGCCAGATTTTTATTGGAATGTCTAACTTGATGTTCCTTTTTATGGCATAGAAAGCCCTTCTTGCTTTGTCTCTCAGGTCGTTAACAGCTTGGTTGAAGTTCCTTGTAGCACTGATGTTTAGGCCGAGATAGGTGTCGTTTTTTGTGTGTTCTAGGGAAATTGTGTCTAGGAGGAATTTGTGTTTTTGTTGTTGTAGGCTGGGCCTTTTTTGGAATATCATAATTTTAGTTTTGTTTAGGTTTACTGTCAGTGCCCATGTCTGGGATAATTTGTGCAGGTGCTGTTGTAGCCCTTCTTTTGTTGGGGACAGCAGCACCAGGTCATCTGTAAACAGTAGGCATTTGACTTCTGTGTTTGCTAGGGGGATGCCAGGTGCTGCAGTTTGTTCCAATGTTTTTGCCAGTTAATTTATATATATGTTGAAGAGGGTTGGACTCAAACTGCACCCCTGTCTAACGGCGTTGAGGAAAGAAGTCTGTGTGTTTTTCCTCACACCTCACAGCACATGTGTTGTTAGTTGTTGGTGTACATTGACTTTATGAGGTTGTAAGTTATATTATCATACTGTCATCGCGTCTTGCTCTTGCCATAATGAGATAACTCTTATCTCCCAGCACCTACTGTGCTCATGAACAAACAATTTGCACCTATGCACGTGACCAGGCCACGCTTGGGCTTGGTTCTAAGCTCAAGGCCCATGAGGGCAACCGTCTCGGAGCGGCGGCGAGTGGATATTATCGACTCGCTCAGGGGGCTCCGTCCTGGCAGGACGGTTATGGCGTTGTCCGTGATGCGCCTACTCGGTATGATGGCATCTGCTCACTCTGTGGTCCCTCTTGGCCTCCTCTTCATGAGGAGGATACAGAGGTGGTTTTCCAGTATGAAAATAGACCTGGTGAGAGGCAAGTGGAAATGACTGAAGGTTCCCATGTCAATACTGGGGGATCTCGACCACTGGGGGAGGACTGGTACCCTCACCAGCGGGATCTCCATGGGCAGCAGGCTATCATACGTCACAGTCTTCACCGACGCCTCCCTCACGGGATGGGGGGGGACGTGTCGGACCAACGCAGTAGGGGGCAGCTGGACGTGCCATGCTACCCGGTCTGCACTGCATATCAATGTGTTGGAATTGAAGGCGGTCCTTCTGGTCCTCAAGTGGCTCGGCCACCTGGTGGTGGGCGAGCACGTGTTGGTCAGGATGGACAACACGACGACAGCGTTGTATATCAACAGACAGGGTGGAGTACGCTCCATCCGTCTGCACCGGGCGGCGGTCGAGCTCTGGCTAGTCAAGTCAAGTCAAGTCAAGTCAAGAGTTTTAATTGTCACGGCATACAGGTATACAATGAAATGCGGCTGGTCTTGCCCGCGACGATGTGCAATACAGTGGTACAACATATAATAGAATCCAATAAAATACAGTGGTACAACATATTAATAGAATCCAATAAAACAGTGCAATAAACAGGTACATGGTGTGCCATCTCGGTATCTGTACATTAGTATTTACAGAGCATATAGGACATGCTAGGTAGCTTTAGTAGTGCAATACACTGTTCCTGATGTTATACTACTTTAAGTGGCCTTTCCTCTGGCCATAAGTGTGCGTGTGTGCGGCATGAGTGTTAAAGTGGCTGCTAGTGTGTGAGCGTGCTCAGCGTGCGTGTCGTGTATGTGCTTGTGTGTGGATAGTTCAGTTTCTGTGTCTCTCAATGTTCATTGTTCAAGGCTCTGATGGCCTGGGGGAAGAAGCTTAGCCTAAGCCTCTCCGTCCTAGTAGCTGGAGTTCGCAGGCGTCTGCCTGACCTCAGCAGCTGGAACAGGCTGTTATTGGGGTGGTGGGGGTCTTTCATTATCCTGCAGGCTCTGGATTTGCACCTCTTGTTGTATAGAGCCTGCAGGGGAGGTAGCGCAATACCCGTGGTACGCTCGGCTGAGCGCACCACTCTCTGTAGGGCCTTCTTGTCCTGTGCCGTGCTGTTCCCATACCAGGCAGTGATGTTTCCGGTCAAGATGCTCTCTACAGCTCCTGAGTAGAAGGACTGGAGTATCTTCCCCGATACTCTGAACTTCCTTAACTGTCTCAGGTGGTAGAGGCGCTGCTTCGCTTTCTTTACTACTGTGTCTATGTGTGTTGACCATGTCAGGTCCTCTGAGATGTGGACCCCCAGGTACTTGAAGCTGCTCACCCTGTCCACGGTAGCCCCGTTAATCGTCAGTGGTGTGTGTGTCTCCTGCTGTCCTCTCCTATAATCCACGATCAGCTCCTTGGTTTTACCAATGTTCAGGAGCAGGCTGTTGTCCTGGCACCAACGTTCCAGTACCTCAACCTCCTCTCGGTAGGCCTTCTCGTCGTTGTCCGAGATCAGCCCCACCACCACTGTGTCGTCGGCGAACTTCACAATGGAGTTGGAGCTGAACTTGGCCGCACAGTCGTGTGTGTAGAGTGAGTACAGCAGGGGGCTTAGAACACAGCCCTGGGGGGACCCGATGCTCAGGGTGATGGTGTTGGAGGTCTGACCCCCCACCCTGACCGCCTGGGGTCTTTCACTCAGAAAGTCCAGTACCCAGGCGCTCAGGGCGGAGCTCAGGCCTAGCTCGATCAGCTTGTCCACCAGTCTGGTGGGGACTATGGTGTTGAACGCTGAGCTGTAGTCAATGAACAACAGTCTCACATAGCCCCCCTTCTGACGGTCAAGGTGGGAGAGAGTGCTGTGCAGTACCTGGGAGACCGCGTCATCAGTGGACCTGTTTGTCCTGTATGCAAATTGCATAGGGTCCATATCACTGGGGAGAGAGGCACAAATGTGGTCCTTGACCAGCCTCTCGAAACATTTCATGACCACAGAGGTGAGTGCCACCGGTCTGTAATCATTTGGACATGTTGGGGAGGCTTTCTTCGGTACAGGGATGATGGTAGACATCTTGAAGCAGGCAGGGACTACTGACTCCGCCAGGGATTGATTAAATATGGCGGTGAACACCGGGGCAAGCTGGTTTGCACAGGACTTAAGTATGCGTCCTGTTATACCATCTGGGCCTGCAGCCTTCCTGGTGTTCACCTGCATAAATGCTCTTCTCACACTGTGTTCCGACAACGAGAGAGCGCCCCCGCCCCCCCGCGGTTGCCCCCCCCCCCCCACAACAGCCGGTGCGCCAGTGACGTCACTAGCCAGAGGGCTAGCGGCGACACTGTCTACACCGAACCGAGCATAGAAGGAGTTGAGTTTGTCCGCTAGAGAGGCGTCATCGCTCCCCATTGAGGGGGCGCTGACTTTGTAGTCAGTTATTGTCTTCAGTCCCCTCCACAAGCCTCTTGTGTCGTTTTGTGCCATTTGTGTCTCCAGTTTCTCAGCATATGTCCTCTTAGCAAGTTTAACAGCCTTGCGCAGAGTGTAGACTGAAGCCTTGTACTCTTCCATATTTCCTGACTCTCTGCCCAGGTTATAAGCCGTGGTGCGTGAGTTTAGGGCTGTTCTTATAGTGCTGTCCACCCAAGGTTTCTGGTTTGGGAAAACCCGCGCCTTCTTTGTGAGGACAATGCCGCCTACCACTGTTGCTATGTAACAAACAACGGTATCAGCGTACTCGCTGACGTCACTGGCGCTTCCTTTAAACATGTCCCAGTCTGTATCCGCGAACGCGTCACGGAGCTCGGTCTCTGATTCGTCAGACCACTTTTTTGTCTCACGTGACACGACGACGTCACGCGATCTTTGTTTGTATGCTGGGATTAAAAAAATGGAGTCGTGATCGCTCCTGCTTGTAGAGCCCATCAGTGGCGGAGCCGCTACAGCCTTGTAGGCAGCTCTGAACGGGGTGTAGCAGTGGTCGAGTGTGTTCCCCCCTCTTGTGGAGCAGGCGATGTGCTGAAAAAAGGTCGGCATCACTTTTTTCAGATTTGCCTGATTGAAGTCACCAGTCACTATCGTCGCGGCTTCCGGGTGCTTGATCTGCTGTTTGTTGATGTGGTCGTGTAATTCCACCAGCGCTTTGCCAGTATTTGCCTGTGGGTGAATATACACGACGGATATAATGACCGCGGTAAACTCACGGGGTAGGTGGTACGGTCGGCACAGGATTTGGAGATGTTCCATATCTGGGGAGCATGAACTTGAGAGGACATGTACTTCCTTGGGATTAACCCAGAGATTGTTCGTGAGGATGCAGACCCCACCTCCGATGCTCTTCCCAGAGGCTGCCGTGCGATCTGCTCTCCGGACGGTGAAATTGTCCGATGGAGAGACGCTGTTGTCCGGCGTCGCTGGCTTGAGCCATGTCTCAGTGAAACACATGATATTAACGTCTCTCATCTCCCGTTGGAATCGGACCCTCGCTCTCAAGTCGTCCATCCTTCCCTCCAACGAACGTGCATTCGCCAGAAAGATGGATGGAATTGCTGGACGGTAAGCAGATCTTTTTAATCTAAGTCTGATACCGCCTCGTCTACCTCTATGCTTCTTTCTGCCGTTTCCTTTGTTGTTGTTCTCCCGCTTGATTTCTGTTAGCCATTCTGGGCATAAAGTGTCTCCCAACTCCTCTTTGAGTCCGGAGTTTAGGTCCATAAGTGTCTGGCGGTCGTATGACATACCCGCCAGTGATGTTTTAATAAAAAAAGTCGAAAAAACAAACATAATAGCAAAAAATGTGCACAATCGTCGCGGAGCTAAACCAAAGGCGACTGACCGGGGTCGCGCCATAATCAGTGGCTATGGGCGTCTCTCAATCTGCGCAGCCTGAGGGCGCTCCAGATCCCTGGCAAGCAGAATGTGGGCGCGGATGTGATGTCGCGGGGCGGTCCTCATTCTGACCGGTTCGGGGAAGCCACGGTGGATCTGTTTGCGAGCAGACAGTCTCACCAGTGCCCCTTATGGTTCTCGTTCAATCGGGGGAACAATCCTCCCTTGGGGGTGGATGCCTTCTCGATGTATCCATGGTCGCCCTGGATTCTGTACGCGTTCCCCCCCATACACCTGATAGCTCAGCTGTTGGAGCGGATACGTCGGGAGCACAGGACTTTGATTCTGATCGCGCCGGACCGGGGCACGGCTGTGTGGTTCCCGGTCCTGATCCAGCTCTTGGTAGCCCCGCCGTGGCCTGTTCCTTGGTCATCGCGGGCCCTCTCTCAGGCACATGGATCTCTGTGGCTGTTCCCTGTTCTGGGACAGCCACTGATGGTTTGGCTGCTGAGGGGGTGAGTCTGGAGGGGATGGGTCTTGACCCTTCTGTGGTCGACACCATCCGAAACGAGCGTGCTCCCTCCACTATCGCGGTTTACGCAGGTAAGTGGTGTACTTTTGCCAAGAATCTTCGCAAACTGCATGCTACCATGTCCTCCCTCCTCACTCCCCCCCCACCCCCCCTCCCTCATCTTTCTCTGCCGAAGACTTTGCGATCTTCTTTGAGGAAAAAGTGGAGAACATCCGCAGCTCCTTCTCCCAACCCCCACCCATTCCAAATGCTGAATCGAGAACCTCATCCTTCACTCTGTCATCTTTCTCTCCCATTACAGAAGCAGAGACCCTGACACTGGTAACGTCGAACCGTCCGACTACTTGCCAGCTGGACCAGCTACCCTCCCCACTCCTCCAGACCATAGCACCAGACATCCTCCCATTCCTAACTGCAACCATCAACTCCTCACTCAACTCAGGGGTGGTCCCCACCTCCCTAAAACAAGCCAGAGTCACGCCGCTCATAAAAAAACCAACCCTGAACCCTACCGTCATAGGCAACTACCGTCCTGTCTCTCTTCTCTCCTTCCTTTCTAAAACACTTGAACGTGCTGTATCCAACCAACTTACTGCTTATCTCTTACAGAATGACCTCCTAGACCCTAATCAGTCAGGCTTCAGGACTGGTCACTCCACAGAGACAGCCCTCATTGCGGTCACAGAGGCACTTCACTTAGCAAAAGCGAAAGGCCTCTCCTCTGTCCTGATTCTCCTAGATCTATCTGCAGCCTTCGACACAGTCAACCACCAGATCCTCCTTGCGGCCCTCGCAGGAATGGGAGTGGCTGGCTCTGCGCTGACATGGCTGTCATCATACCTCAATGACCGCTCCTACCAAGTGTCATGGAGAGGGACCCTGTCGGCCACCCGCCCCCTGCGGACGGGTGTCCCCCAGGGCTCGGTTTTAGGACCCCTTCTCTTCTCCCTCTACACTAAATCACTGGGTAACATTATCATGTCTCATGGCTTCTCCTACCATTGTTATGCCGACGATACTCAACTCTTCCTCTCCTTCCCTCCCTCAGATATCCACGTCTCTGAGCGGATCTCGGCTCAGATCTCTGTCCGACATCTCAGCCTGGATGACGTCCAACCACCTCAAACTGAACCTAAGCAAAACAGAATTGCTCCACCTGCCGGCCAAATCCTCCCCCCTAACCGACCTTTCAATCACAGTCGAGAATGCAGCTGTGACTGCGTCCCCGACCGCCAAGAACCTTTGTGTTGTCCTCGACGACCAGTTGAACTTCTCTGCTCACATCGCAGCGACGACCAGAACCTGCCGATTCCTCCTGAGCAACGTCAGAAGGATCCGCCCCTTCCTGACAAAAGAAGCCACCCAACTCCTCGTCCAATCAACAGTCATCTCCCGCCTCGACTACTGCAACGCACTGCTCGCTGGCCTCCCGGCCACTGCCACTAAGCCTCTTCAACTCATTCAGAACGCAGCGGCCCGCCTGATCTCAAACCTACCGAAGTCGGCCCATGTCACCCCACTTCTTAGGGACCTGCACTGGCTCCCCATTGCTGCACGAATCCGCTTCAAGGCCCTCGACCTAGCATACCGTGCGGCAAAGGGAACCGCTCCCGCCTACCTCCGGTCAATGGTCTCTAACTACACACCCTCAAGACCCCTACGCTCTGCATCTTCTGGCCGCCTCAGACCTACTCCTATCCAAGCTCCGGGAGGGTCATCAAAGAGAAGTCGCCTATTCTCAGTCCTTGCCCCACAATGGTGGAATGAACTACCCACCCCAGTTAGGACAGCCGAATCACGTCCAATCTTTCGCCGTCGACTAAAGACGCACTTCTTCAACCATTATCTGAATAATAAAAAAAAAAACAATAAAAAAAAAAAAATCTAACCCTAACTAACCGTACTGTCATGCACTTGTCCTAATAAACTAACCTACACTGTAGCACTCAACACTTTGATGAACATTGTTGCTCAGCTGATAGAGTTGTGCCCTTCCTGATGGCTTGTCGTACAGAACTTGTAAGTCGCTTTGGATAAAAGCGTCAGCTAAATGACTAAATGTAAATGTAATGTAAATGGTGTAAGGTGGGGGGCTGGGACCCGGTGTCCTGCCCCCTGGACGCTGTCCTTCCTTCAATCTATTTTGGGTAGACTGTCGGCCTCGACGGTGAGGGTATACGCCGCAGCTATATCCTCTTGTCATGTGGGTTTTGAGGGCGTTACATTGTTCAGCCACCCTCTTGTGAAACGTTTCCTGCTTGGCGCTCGGCGTCTCAAGCCGGTGGAACGTTCTCTGTCTCCAAGTTGGGACCTCCAACTGGTCCTCGGCCGGTTGTCGGAGGCCCCGTTTGAGCCTCTTGAGCAGGCGCCGTTGGAGCAGCTGTCTTTCAAGACTGCGTTCCTGCTGGCCATCACCTCCGCTAAGCATGTGGGTGAGCTGTGTGCTCTCTCGGTGCGGCCTGCCTGTCTATTCGTGCCAATAGCGACTCCAAGGCCTAATCCAGTCTTCGTGCCAAAGAATATCCGGAGCTCTTTTCGCTCCAGGGATATTGTGATTCAGGCGTTTCATCCGCCTCCTCACGCTAGTGGGTTAGAGGCGAGCCTTCATCTGTCGTGTCCTGTCCGTGCTTTGGGGGTTTACCTCAGTCGGACGCAGGATCTCAGGGCTGCCGATCAACTATTTGTTTGTTATGGTGGCCCTCGCGCTGGTAAGGCACTGTCCAAGCAGAGCCTGTCACATTGGTTGTGCGAGGGCATTGCCCTTTGCTACATGTAGGCTGGACAGGTCCCCCCTGGGGGTGTTAGGGCGCACTCCACTCGTGGAGTGGCGGCCTCTGCCGCCTTATTAGGGGGGGCCTCGGTGGAGGACATCTGTGCTGCGGCCTCCTGGTCCTCCCCGGGTCCCTTCGTTAGGTTTTACCTCATAGACATGACTGGGGGTTCTGTCTCCCAGGCGGTTCTGAGGTCTGGGACCTCCCCTGCGTCCCGCCCTTCGGTGGGTTAGCAGGGGTGCGTGGGTGTGTGCCACGGAGTGATGTGTCACATGTGGTCCCGCCTGTACTGTGCGCTTTTAGGGGTTTCTGGTTCCCTTTTTTTCGCACTTTGGTGGAGTTGACTGCCTCCCCCCCTTTGCTAGGATGGGCGGGTGGATGGGACTCCCCTCCCCCCTGGTAGTAGGGCTTACGGGCCCTCAGGGGGTACACTTGTCAGGTCACGCGTCTGCTCTGCCCCATATCTCATTATGGCAAGAGCGAGACCCGATGACAGTATGATAATATAACGAAAGGTTATCCTATATCCTGGCAGAGCGTCTCGCTCTAAGTGCCCTGAGGTCCCTTGGTTGGGTTTTCAATGTTCAACTTTTTTTCCCGAGGAAGGTAGAGTATGACCATGTCCGGCGTCTTATAGGAGGACGCCGGGGCGTGGCCTGGTCTTGTGCATGGGTGCAAATTGTTTGTTCATGAGCACAGTAGGTGCTGGGAGATAAAAGTTATCTCATTATGGCAAGAGCGAGATGCTCTGCCAGTATTCATATAACTAGGTTATAGGATAACCTTTAGTTTTCCCTCCAATGCCACTATCTAACAGCTTGTATAGCAGACCCTTGTGCCAAATTGAGTCAAATGCTTTTTGGAAGTCAACGAAACAGGAGTATATTTTGCTTTTATTTTTATTTATTTGGTTGTCGATTAGGGTGCTGAGGGTGAGAATGTGGTCTGTTGTACGGTGATTTGGTAGGAAGCCAATCTGTGATTTGTTCAAGGTATTGTTGTTTGTGAGGAAATGTATGAGTCTGTGGTTAATGATCATACAGAGGATTTGTCCAAGGTTGCTGTTGACACAGATCCCACGGTAATTGTTTGGGTCAGATTTGTCTCCCTTTTTGTGGAGCGGTGTTATGAGTCCTTGGTTCCAAATATTGGGGAAGATCCCGGAGCAAAGGACAATGTTAAGGAGTTTTAGTATAGCCAATTGGAATTTGGAGTCTGTGAATATGATCATTTCATTTAGGATACCATCCGCTCCGCAGGCCTTCTTGGTTTTAAGTGATTTTATTTTGTCCTGTAGTTCTTTTAGTGTAATTGGGGAGTCTAGCAGTTTCTGGTAGTCTTTTATGGTTGACTCTAGGCTTTGTAGTTTATCTTGTATGTGTTTTTGCTGTTCATTGTTTTGTATTGGGCTAAAGAGATTGTAGAAGTGGTTTACCCATACGTCTCCATTTTGGATGGGTAGCTCCTCATGGTGTTGTTTTTTTAGTTTGTTCCAGTTTTCCCAGAAGTTGTTTGTTTTTATGGATTCCTCTATATCTTGTAGCTGGTTTCTAACGTGTTGGTCCTTTTTTTTCTGACTGTGTTTTTGTAGTGTTTCAGTGTTTCACTGTATTGGAGACGTGTGTTGTGGTTGTCTGGGTCTCTGTGTTTTTGGTTTGATAGGTTCCTTAATTTCTTCCTAAGATTTTTACAATCATTATCATACCATTTGGCATGCATATTTTTATTTTTCCTCGCTTTCCTATTTGAGGCCTTTAGGTTGGATAAGGAAGCTGTAATGTCGAATATGTTATTGAGGTTTTCTACCGCCCCGTTTATGCTTTTGCTGTTGTGTTGGACGTTTTTTTTCCAGGAATTGGTCTAATTTTGATTGGACTTTTTGTAGCTTGATAGCGGATTGGAATGCTTCCATACTACTTTCTTTCCATTTGTAGTGTTTTTTAATAGTGTGTAGTTTGTTTGGTTTAGGTATTTCCTGGTTGGGTGTTGATCTATTCAGGTAGATAGTGGTTTTGCTGTGGTCTGACAGGGGTGTTTGCTGGCTGACTGTGAACGCTCTGAGAGACTCTAGGCTGAGGTTAGTGATAAAGTAATCAACTGTACTGTTACCCAGAGATGAGCTATATGTGTACTGTACATACCATAAGAGTCCCCTCGGAGCCTACCGTTAACTATGTACAGTCCCAGCGAGCGACAGAGCTGTATAAGTTGTGACCCATGTTTATTTGTTGTTTGGTCATAGTTCTTTCTGGGGGGGCATATTTGGGAGGGGATGTTTCAACCTCCTGGTATGTGTTTGTCATCCTGTGTGCTGAGAGTGTCAGGTTCTCGTCCTGTCCTGGTATTGAGGTCCCCACAGACTACGATGTGACCGATAGCCTGGACCTGGTTGATTTCGTCTTGTAGGATTGGGAACATGTCCTCCTTGTAATATGCGGATTCGATTGGGGGATGTAGGTGGCACACAGGTAGATATCTTTCTCGGTTGATGTAAGTTCCTTATTTATTTTTAACCAGATGAAAAAAGCTCCGGTTTTGATTAGCTTAATGGAGTGGGTTAGTTCTGATTTGTACCATATTAGCATGCCTCCCGAGTCTCTCCCCTGTTTGACCCCTGTTAGCTTGGTGGATGGTAGCAACAGCTCTCTGTAGTTTGCAGGGCAGCCAGTAGGACTATTTCCTCTGTGCCATGTCTCTTGTAGGACCATGATGTCTCTGTTTGACATTTCTGTGATAAAATCTGGATTTCTGCTCTTTGTTCCAAGGGCAGTTGACCTCAGACCTTGTATATTCCAGCTTGAAATGGTAAAAGATTTGTATTCCATTATTACAGTGTTATATTCCAGTGGTTTAGTCCTGGACCACAATTGAGTAAAGCTTGCTGAACATCTGATGCACGGTCAGCTCCCCGGGTGGAGATCTGTCGGTCATGGGGTTGAGCTGTAGATCTGTGTGGTATGGGATTGGTGGTGGCATGTGCTGTGTGTGTATGTGTGTTTTGGGGTTGGCAGGGTGTGCATTGGCTGGTAGGGGGTCGGCAGGAGGGGAGCAGGTATAAACTGGGCAGCCTGTGCATAATGTGTGATATGTTCTTTGCAGGTCGGGCGTGGACCTGGCCTGGGGTGCAGGGTGGTCTCTGGTTGTAGCCTGTTGTTCTCTGGGTGCAACAGGTCTTCTGGGTGTAGCTCTGGGTGAGGTGTTCATCCCTCTGTTGCTCCTGTAGGATGTGATGGGGCTGCAGTCTCTCTCTCTCTCTCTCTCTCTCTCTCTCTCTCTCTCTCTCTCTCTCTCTCTCTCTCTCTCTCTCTCTCTCTCTCTCTCTCTCTCTCTCTCTCTCTCGCTCGCTCTCTCTCTCGCTCTCTCTCTCTCTCTCTCTCTCTCTCTCTCTCTCTCTCTCTCTCTCTCTTTCCCCTCCCCCTCCTCTTCTGCATTTTCTCTGACCCACAAATCACAGAGATGGCAGGTCCAGGTCAGGTCATGTAAAATGAGGAGCCGTGTGTTTCTTTCCTTTGTGTCGGCAGAGACGACGGGAAGGTCACTGGTTACAGCTGAAGGTCGAAGGTCACTGGTTACAGATGAAGGTCACTGGTCACAGGTGAAGGTCACTGGTTACAGCTGCAGGTCACTGGTTACAGCGGCGTTCGCCTGGAGGGCCACTGTTCTCAGAACCCTGAGCAGCGAGGTCGACCCCGCGGACCCCCGTAGATGCTTTGAAGGACGGAAAGAGAGGCCAAGAGCCCGCGGGAAGCGTCTGGCTGGTCGAGGTTCGAACCCACGCGTGACTCAGTGAGAATGGATGATAAAAGCTTAGGACGATATGAGTAGAGCAGGAGAAATACACCTCCAATAAGAAATATAGCTCTTATTTCAGACTGAGGCGTTTAAGAAGAGGATTACATGAGTACTACTGTATATTTAATAACATATAGAGCATAGTTATATATACATAACATTATATAACACTATATATACAGTATATACAACAGGAAATGATGAGACCTCATACAGAGGGAGGTTGAGCAACTAGTGGAGTGGTGCGATGGTCATAACCTTGCTCTCAACCCCACGAAGACCAAGGAGATGATCATCGATTTCCGCAGGACTGGTGACCTCAGCCACTCTCCACTCCTCATTGGGAATGAGGAGGTGGAGAGGGTTTCAAAATTTAAGTTTCTGGGCGTGACAATGTCTGATGACCTGTCCTGGGGGGTCAGCATTGCCTCTGCTGTGGGCAAAGCACAGCAGCGCCTTTTCTATCTGTGGAAGCTTAAATGGGCTAAACTCCCACAGGGACTGATGGCCAACTTCTACCACTGCGCAGTAGAGAGTGTACTCACGTACGGACTACTGGTGTGGTTTTCTAGCTGCACCAGGGCAGAGAAGGAGGCCCTCCACAGAGTGGTCAAGGCTGCAAGGAGGATCACTGGAGCTAGCCTCCCAGATATCTCCACAGTCTTTACCTCCCGCTGCCTACGGCGTGTAAATAACATCTTACAAGACCAGTACCACCCAGCACACCATCTCTTTCAACTGCTGCCCTCTGGTCGAACGTATAGATCCATCCAGTCCGGAACCAGCAGACTGACCAACAGCCTCTATCCACGGGCTGTCAGGCTGCTCAACGATCAACATCAACTTGCCCCCCCCGCATCCCACCCCCCCCCCCGCCCCCCCACGTCCCCAACCCCCGTGATATAACTCCCACGTCCACATTACAACAATAACTGTGAACTGGACTTGCATTGCTGCACTATACACTATTTCATCCATTGCAAGTCAACACCCCCCCCCCCTCCTTCCATTAACTCACTGGACTGTCACTGAAATATTTATATTTATTTATTGCACTAGCACTAAATGCACTTGGGACAATGATGGTATGTTATTATTATTGAGGACATTGGGACATTGATACTTTATTATACTTTATTATTATATTACTATTATTATTGACATTATTATTATTTTGCACATGCTATATCTTATGTTTGTATGCCAGTGGTGATGTTCCTAACAAATTTTCGTTGTACCAACAATGACAAATAAAGATCTATTCTATATATATATATATATATATATATATATATATATATATATATATATATATATATATTTATATATATATATATATATATATATATATATACACACATATATAACATAACATTATATACAGTATATACTGTATATATATATATATACACACACTAACCTCTCTATTGGATGTTCATCTTTTAAAACACTTTTATAGAACTATTTGATGAGTACTACCTTTTGGCTGTTTGACCTCTGACATTAGCTGCTCCTGACAAATACAGTATGTTCATGAAAACCAATCTGACGATAATTGACGATAATTGAATGCTGGCAAAATTCATTCTTGAAAAGGTAATAATAATTGTTAGACTAGACTAGAAGTCTTTATTTGTCATGCAGTTTAACACAGACACGCGAGATGGGCGACCCACAGGAACACACACACACATGCACTGAGTCGCCGATGAAATGTCTCTCTGCACTTTTCCCATCCCGTTGTCCTTCCCCCATGGGCAGCCGGGAGCAGATAGGGCGTCAACGTGAGCCGCGCCCCGGGGACCAATCCAAGTGCTCCTGTCCGTCTTCGTCAAGGACGCCACAGCGTTAGCGATCTGTTGTGCATGTTTTTCCATTGGGTTTATCTTATCGGGGGGAAACCCTTGTGAGCACGGGGAGAACATGCAAACTCCACACAGAAAGGCCTGGGAGATACCGCACCTGAGTACCTGGCATCATGGAAACCTGGGCCCTCATTCATCAACGTGGACGTAGAATATGTTCTATTTTCACACGTAAGCACAGAATGTAGAATCAGTGCACGCACAGGAAAATCGGGATTCACCACACGTGCGTACGCAGGTTCTACGCACACCTGTCATGATGAATATGACGTTGATCCTACGTTTGAGCTCGTGCACTGTTTTAAGTATTTGCATACCAGAACCGCCCCGATTAACCATATACGGTAATGGAATACCCCCATGAAATGTGGAAAAATGGACTAAGCCGAGGGAAGCGTGTTATGAGAACGGTGATGTCGGATATGATATCTATTAACCATTGCCTGGGCAGCGCAAACACTAATAAAGACCGTGCTGGAATATGACTGCCTTTTCCCGTGTTGTTTGATTAATACCCAGGGATTAAAGTTCTCCTCAATTTTATTCCAAATCGCGATGGATTTTCCGTCAATTTTCTACCTGCTGCATATGATTTCTAGAGGCATACTACAATCTATTTTGATGTCAGTATTGGGTAGCCTATATAAACAATAATACGAGAGCATATACAAGAACAATGAATCTCACTGCATGTATGATGTAGCCTGCCTTTCAATACATGAACTTGAATCCCATCATGTTTGTGTGCGGGACTGACAAGGCTGTTGTCACAATGGGTGGTACCGGTACAGTAATAACAGTCCACACAATATCACGATGGACCATGCCATAGCCTATGTTCTATTAGGACATGATCTGTGACGACAAATGTTCTAGAATGTTTGATTAAGATATCATACTCTGACAGCATGCCTATGATCAACAAAAACGCGAACTTGAATCCCATCATATACATAGTCTGTCCACTATCTGGTGTCATTGCAATGCGTTTTTTATTCTTTCTTATACAGTAAAAAGGGGGAAGAACACTATATCGTGGGTGTTCCTATGACTTGTATTCTGCTTACAGCTTCGAAATTCCACTTGTTTCGTTTAAAGGATAACTCCACTATTTTGGGAAATTAGCTTATTTAACATCTTCCCTGGAGTTAGACAAGAAGATACATACCTTTTTTGTCTCTGTGCGTGCATTTTAGCTTTGGGAATAGACGCTCCGTTAGCATAGCTTAGCTTCATCACTGGAAGTGAGGCAGGACAGTAGCCTTACAGTGCCTTACAGTGTATTGCAAGGTCTGACATTGACCAAACTTGATATGCATGACCTTGGTGGGCTCTAGGTCAACTCCTGCAAAGGGGTTATATGTCAGACTTTGCAATCAAAAGTTAGGGGGCTAATAACCCTTGCCATAATTTCAGTGCGCCCCCTAACTTTTGATTGCAAGGTCTGACATTGACCCCCTTTTCAGGAGTTGACCTAGAGCCCACCAAGGTCATGCATATCAAATTTGGTCAATGTCAGACCTTGCAATACACTGTAAGGCACTGTAAGGCTACTGTCCTGCCTCACTTCCAGTGATGAAGCTAAGCTATGCTAACGGAGCGTCTATTCCCAAAGCTAAAATGCACGCACAGAGACAAAAAAGGTATGTATCTTCTTGTCTAACTCCAGGGAAAATGTTAAATAAGCTAATTTCCCAAAATAGTGGAGTTCCCCTTTAACGTAAAGCCTTTTAAATATAATCAAAACGTTCCCGTGTTTCTGCGGTCTGTGCGCAAAATAATAACTATTATGATGAATTGAAAATGGGGGACCCTAATGGAAACAAGACGAAAGTCTTTCTCAGGTCTGCGTCCTCTTAACAATTGTATGTATTGAGCTGTACTGTACTGTACCCATTCTGCAATCTGTTAATAAACTTTTCAATCAATCAATCAATCAGTTGAGCTACGCGGAGCGCAGTCAGTCAGTTGTACACCCCGTATATTCCGATAACGGCGATAACGCTATATAAACCATGCTGCATTCATTCTGAGAGAAAGATCTATTATTCCAAATGCTATTTATAGGGTTTTCTTTTGACCATAATTACACTACTGTTGCTATTTTACAATGAACTATAATGAATTACGGGGGTCATACAGAACACGTGCCAGTGTCTTTATTTCCGCGTTGGAACGAATGCATGTACTGAGGAGCGCTTGTGCGTAGTAACGATATTCTACCACTGGGCGTCAGCTAAGTGTGCTCAGAGCTGTGCGTAGACATAAGCACAAAGTCAAGTTCAAGTTGAAATTGATGAATCCCACTCTTTGCTTAGAAATGATCGTACGCACAGGGTAAGCACAAATCTGTGCGTAAGACACGTTGATGAATGAGGGCCCTGGTCCCCAAGCGGGAAACGAACCCTGGACTTTCTTGCTGTGAGGCGACAGTGTTAACCACTACACCACCGTGCCGCTTAGGTTAGTGCAGAACAAAAAAAACACACACACACACAGAGAGAGAGAGAACAACACAAAACTGTGACAGATAGGCCTTTGAACCTAGAGGGAACAATAGGTCATTTTATACAATGAGGTCAAGTTTAAAAAAATGGCAGGGGTGTAAAAAGTACCCAGAAATTATACTTAAGTGAAAGTATGGGTACCGTCTCAAAATCTTACTCAAGTAAAATTCAGAGTATCTGGCTAAAAACACACTTGAGTAAAAGTCAGAAAGTTTCTACTTTTAAATGTACTTTTAAGTACTAAAAAGTAAAAGTAAACACTTTTTTTATTGCAATGGATAGACCAGGGCCCTCATTCATCAACGTGTCTTACGCACAGATATGTGCTTAACCTGTGCGTACGACCATTTCTAAGCAAAGAGTGGGATTCATTAATTTCAACTTGAACTTGACTTCGTGCTTATGTGTACGCACAGCTCGGAGCACACTTAGCTGACGCCCAGTGGTAGAATATATTATTACAACAAGGAAATGAGCTTCTGTGCATTAGTTTCAACACTGGCATGTTCTGTATGAACCGTAATTCATTATAGTTCATTGTAAAATAGCAACAATAGTGTAATTATGGTCAAAACCCTATAAATAGCATTTGGAATAATAGATATTTCTCTCAGAATGAATGCAGCATGGTTTATATAGCGTTATCGGAATATACGGGGTGTACTGACTGACTGCGCTCCGCGTAGCTCAACTCGTTATTATTTTGCGCACAGACCGCAGAAACACGGGAACGTTTTGATTATATTTAAAAGGCTTTACGTTAAACGAAACAAGTGGAATTTCGAAGCTGTAAGCAGAATACAAGTCATATGAACACCCACAATATACGATATAGGCAGCAATGGTTAATAGATATCATATCCGACATCACCGTAAGTGTACACGTCTGTCAGCCTGTCTCATAACACGCTTCCCTCGGCTTAGTCCATTTTTCCACATTTCATGGGGGTATTCCATTACCGTATATGGTTAATCGGGGCGGTTCTGGTATGCAAATACTTAAAACAGTGCACGAGCAGGGCGGTTAGGTGGCCGAGCGGAGATTGTGTTCGTCACCAGCCCCGGAGCTGAGCTGGATTTGCCTGTTCGAATCCAGCTCACAGCTCCGGGGTTGTCACCAGCTTGGCTGGCCGTCTGCACTGATACAATTGGCTGTATCAGAGGGTGGGAGAAGCTGGCGGGGTGGGTCCGGGGCGTTGTAAACAGCGACTCCTACAGTTCGGTCGGGGCGCCTGCTAAGCGCGGATTGGACGTGAGGGGGATAGTGTGGTCCTCCCACACGCTACGCCCTCTCAATGAGAATCCGCGCTGCCAGGTGAAAAGAAGCGGTGATTGGCTGGACGTGTGTCGGAGGAAGCACGTGGTAGCCTCCACTCTCCCAGATGATCTGACTGTGGGGGGTAAGTGCGCAGCGACCAGGAAGGGACTGGGAATTGGCATACGACTAACATTGGGATGGGAGAAAATCGGAGGAAAATGGAGGGGGAAAAAGACCAAAAAAAAAAAAAAAAAAAACAGTGCACGAGCTCAAACGTAGGATCAAAGTCATATTCATCATGACAGGTGTGCGTAGAACCTGCGTACGCACGTGTGGTGAATCCCGTTTTTTCTGTGCGTGCACTGATTCTACATTCTGTGCTTACGTGTGGAAATAGAACATTTTCTACGCCACGTTGATGAATGAGGGCCCAGGGGTCTCAAACTCATTCTATAAGAATCAGTGTTGACTGCGGCCAAAGAGAACATTTCATGGCGATGGGGCCATGGGTAGGGATGGGTACCTTTCACATTTGAACTGATACGGTACTGGTACAGGTACCTGTGAATCGATTTCGGTACCCAACGGTACCTTTTTTCGGTACTTTAGTCTCTAAAAATGTAATCTACCTACCTCAGTCTTGAAAAAAAAATCAAAACTTCAAATAACTACACTTTCGACCATTTTCGGCTTGCCATTGGCCCGACTGCTTTGTTGTTGAATCAAGTCAAATCCTAGGTAAGCGTATATTGTGCGTGTATCTCACGTGAATCTTTCTGTATATCACGTGAAACGATACTCGGTAGTACCGACGTGTTTCGGTAAGTACCTTTAAAAGTACCGAATTCGGTACCCATCCCTAGCCATGGGTGCTCGTCTTGTCCATCCACGCCGACCTTTTCGTCCTCTTCATCACTCGTACTATCGTTTGTGGCCATCTTCTGTAGCTTGTCACTTTGACTGTCTATTCTTCTGATAGCAGGTGTTTAATCAAAGATCCCTGCTTTCTAGTCTTGCACAAGGACCAATCAGCATGGGTATGGGCAGGTTCACTTTCCATTGATGGGGATTTGATTGGCTGTTTTTAAATAATGCGCGGCCGCAGGATTAATAACGTTAGCGTTAGTTCGACCAGAGAAACAAATATACTAATTAAAATCATTGGACCTGCACAATTTGTACTTTGTACTTTGTAGGTCTGCATTTTAAATGTAAGGAGTAAAAAGTGTTTTTTTCTCTCTGAAATATATTTGAGTAAAAGTACAAGTATACAAACCTAATAATACTTGAGTAAAGTACAAATCCCCAAAACAGTACTTAAGTATTGTAACGAAGTACAATGGTGAAAAATGGTGTCACACATTGAAAGAGCTACTGTGAGTCACATCATCACTCACATCATCACTCACCACATGCTGCCCTACTGTCGGTCTGGAGAGGGTGTAGACTACCACATGCTGCCCTACTGTCGGTCTGGAGAGGGCGTAGACTACCACATGCTGCCTACTGTCAGTCTGGAGAGGGTGTAGACTACCACATGCTGCCCTACTGTCGGTCTGGGGAGGGTGTAGACTACCACATGCTGCCCTACTGTCTGTCTGGAGAGGGTGTATACTACCACATGCTACCCTACTGTTGGTCTGGGGAGGGTGTAGACTACCACAATGCCACATGCTGCCCTACTGTCTGTCTGGAGAGGGTGTATACTACCACATGCTACCCTAATGTTGGTCTGGGGAGGGTGTAGACCACCACATGCTACCCTACTGTTGGTCTGGGGAGGGTGTAGACTACCACATGCTGCCCTACTGTCGGTCTGGAGAGGGTGTAGACTACCACATGCTGCCCTACTGTCGGTCTGGAGAGGGCGTAGACTACCACATGCTGCCTACTGTCAGTCTGGAGAGGGTGTAGACTACCACATGCTGCCCTACTGTCGGTCTGGGGAGGGTGTAGACTACCACATGCTGCCCTACTGTCTGTCTGGAGAGGGTGTATACTACCACATGCTACCCTACTGTTGGTCTGGGGAGGGTGTAGACTACCACATGCTGCCCTACTGTTGGTCTGGAGAGGGTGTAGACTACCACATCATCAGTCACCATCAGTCAGCACTTCAAAGGGAACACATGCTCAGGTGAGCAGGTCGAGGAGGAGAAGAGGATGAAAGAGTTTGGAGGGTTGGTGGAGAGGGGGGGGCACAGGGACCAAAAGAAATAAGAAACTCTCCCTTGACTTGTTTGCCAAGTAGTGCGACCAGGTTGAAGCCAAAGCCTCAGTAATTCCATTAACTTCAAGCCCAGCATGGCTCCAGCTGAATGAACAAAAGTGGAGGAAGGCTGCAGACGGGAGGCTCTGACCGACTCATGTATATAATATATAACAGCAGAACGTCACAGGACTTGATAATGCAAATTAAATCTATGCATTTGTGATTTAAAAACAGATTTAAATACAGCTGTACCCCTGTGAACAGGTGTCTACTTGCGTTAACCTTTCGATAAATATACAAATGAAAAAAAGTAACCTCCTAAGATCTGTCCCTCAATCAGCTTCTCTATCTATGTTTTTTTAGATGTATTTTTCCCACCCAACTCTCAGTGACGAGCAGGCGTTGTGTGGAGCTCGGAATGCCCCGGAATGACTGATGTTCTTTATGTGAGTGGATTTGAACCTGGGACCATAGGATCCACCATTGGCCGCACTAGTTGACTGTAGTTTACACTAACCAGCTGAGTTAAAGGGTCAGAGCTGTTAGCAGGTGCTGGTTGACTGTAGTTCTGTATCGTATCGCTCTCGCTCGGCATCGCTCTCTGCACTATCTCGCATACGTGCACGCGCACTGAATAAAGACCACAATGTACCTTTAATCCCAATATTCGTCTGACCACACCCCTATCAGCTTACCCATATAAGCAGGGGTGGGGCCACCCACTCTCCTCCTTCTCGCTTTCACCACAAGGAAGAAGTGCCTCGGTAGATCCCCACACTTGACACCATGATGGAAGAAAGGTTTAGGAGCAGCTTTGGGAAACAAGGATACGTTGACATCATATCTTTATTTTCTCTCTCACTATTTTCGAGAAAATACGGCGATATTGTCTTCGTACTGGAGTGTCTGGAAGATGATGATCATTCTAAAAACCCTCCACCGGTTTTCGTATTGGGAGCACGCCGCTGCATGCTTCTCAACTGCAGTTCCTTGCTGTGTTTGTTGGGGTGAAACCTGTCAGGCCACAGCTGAACTGTCGGACATGCCGCTGTTGTGAGAAGCGGTGCGTTCCAGGTTGGGTGAGTAGTGTTTGCTGGCGGGCTCCACTTGTCTGTTAGTGCTATGGGGGCTACTTGACAAAGTTTATGGAAACCGGCCCCAGGCTAGGGTCCTTTGTTCAGCCACCTAGGCGACAGGAGGCCTTGGTCTGAAGACCATTATAGTTTTAACTAGTGGGCCGCGACCATTGACACTGGTGATCCCTGTGTGTTCTGGACGAGTGGATTCTCTCTGTCACCGTGTTAAGGCCCCATCTTTCATATCCAAATGAGAGTATTCCTTCACGAGGGGATATGTGCATGTAATGTGCGATAGCGGCAGATTCATGTTCAAAGTCAGCTACACAGGCCAGTTGGTACTGTGCTGATTCCGTCGGATGTGGTAAAGTCACCGTTGTGAAGCGGTGTTGACATCTTGTTTTCTCTTTTCTCTTAAAAAGTGAGGAGAGGTTCAGAACGGCGGCCTGTCTGGGTGAGTGTTATGTCATTGTTTACATGTTCATAGCTTACGGTTAGCCAGTCAGCTGTTAACTGCTGCGTTAGCCTGCTGGATCGCTGCATGGCCTGCTTAGGGCCTACTATTAGCCAGTCAGCTGTTAGCTGCGGGGCTAGCATGTCGTGGTCGCTAGGTAACATTAGCTTGCTGCTATGGCCATGGCTGGCGCGGGGTAGCTTAGCTTCTCGCGCGCCGCCGTGAGCTCGCTTCTGATCGCCGTTAGCTTGATGCTATTCTGTTGAACGTGCTTTGATTTTAACATGTTTTACACTCTTGACCGCGACGTCATCCTTGACAGGGGATGTTTCGTCGACCCTGCCCTGAGCCTGGACGGCAAGGTTGCATCAACGGGGGACTGTAGTACGGGTTGGGGCGGTGACGCTACCCAGTTCGGACAACACAGGACGGCTGTGTTCCTACGGTGTCTGTGACTGCACTTCGCTGATCTGCGTTCCGGGTAGGAACAGGGTTGACCAGACCTCATAACACGTCTTCTGGTTTTACTTTGCTAAATGTATTGTGAATAACGGTGTTTTTTCCCAAAACGTGTGTTGTTGCAATGCATTTAGGATACGTTGCGGGTTATGTGTGAGCTGTTTTTTGTCACTGGCAGTTAGCTTCTCCGTGCAAATCGTGATGTAATGATCTGGTTGTTGTGTGAGAAACATCATGGTGTTTATATGTACCGTGTACTCACTACTAAGGCAACTAACCTATGAAGCTATGCTTGGTGACAAGTGAGTAAAAGAATGTTCTTTCTCAGACTGTAATGACAATGAACAGTGTGTTCACACATTAACAGGTTTTCCTGTTTTAACTGGCCGTATTGAGGGTAAAATAGGAGGATTGTGTTTTCCCCCCCGGTTCCCTGGGGACTTTTTCATCCTCCTATCAGACATGTTGTGCATTAATTGTGTCTTTTGTGTGGTAGGGATACGATGTAACTCTTGGCTTGATTGCTGAGGTTGTGCTAAATCAGCTGGAGAAACTTATTTCCTAAAGGGAAATTGGTTTGGTTGCTGTCATGTGTGCTTAGCAAGGCCTGTGGTCGATACTAATCAAGAATGATGTATTCTCTCATTGTGAAAAAAAACGGCGTTCCTCTGTTGAGTGTTTTTGCCATTTTTTGTAGGTGTTGATGGGTTGTGTGTGTCATGTGACCTACAACTGGGTTGTACTGGCCACAGAAGCACATGTGTATGTTGGACCGGGGTTCTTAGAGCCCTCTCTATTCTGTGTTTTTCCTTAGTAAAAATCAGATAGCAGGTTAGCTCATGCGCTGTGTGGAGCTGTGAAACGCTTCATAGAGCTGACTATGACTGTGTCATATTCTCTTTTTGTCGTTACATCGTATCATGGGTGTGGGGTCGTAAAGGGGTGAACTGGTAACCTTTCCTCTCCCCATTGTTCTGTCGGTCAGGGGTACACCCCCTGTCCTTCAAGGTTCCCGTCACGTGGCGGTTCAGCACGTTACGGGGGGGGGGGGGGGGGGGGGGGGAGTTCCTGGTCCCACGGCCTGGTATATTGGGCGTGTGCACCGCAGGAATTCCCCTGCCATAGAGTACGTCACCGTGCGCGTCTCTGTTGGTAGGACTTCCGTGTGCTGTTCAGGTCCATGTGATGGATCTGTTTTCAGGGGGGGTGGTCAGGGCTCCTCCTCACCAAGCGCCTATTCAGGCCTTCTGTGAGTTCGGACTCCTTCTTCCATGTGAGGAAGCCTCCATCAGAGTACAGAGCCTTCCTCCTCAGATTGTCAAAGTGAGTGGACCCTCTAGAAGGGTCCTTTTCTATTGTATGTATATTCGATTCAATTCGTTTATTGAGTGTGTATGGGTTCAGTGCCTCTTCCCCGGAGGCCCTAAAACCAGTTTTTTACATGGCTCAAGGTGCAATATATTCTTTTCAATCTGTACAGCTCGCGTGGGAAGTCTCTCTGGGGATCCCCGTCTCTTTCCTATGGGAGGGTGGTGGGATGTAAAAATGTGAACATTTTTTACCCCGGCTGTGTAGACTGGGATACATACTGTTGATGCTTCCTTCTTTCTATTCCAGAAGTGTTGGAGTTAGGGAGTGTCACACCCCTCTTGTCGTTCCCCTGGGCGCCTTGGGGATTCAATGACAGGTCTAAATAGCCTGTTCATTGATGGGGGTGTGTCCCGACGCACGTATAGTGCTAGCTCGCTGTAAACAGGCGATTGACTGGCACGCCTTGGTTGCTTGTGGTTGAAACAGCGTTTTTATAAAGCAACTGAGATGGGGGTTTTTCCTCTTCCGACGACCACATCCCATGACCTGGGTGGGTTGTCGACGGATTCTCGTTCATGTCTGGGGGATGATGACGGGATGGATCTGAACATATGTGGTGGGGTCTCACGCCCTTGGGGTGGGCCACCAGGCGCGGTTCGTCCGAACGTCTGGGTGGCGCCTTCTTTTCATGTTAAGATCAACACGCATATCTGCCCTTCTCCTGGAGTAGGCATGTCGGCATGGTTAGGGCACGGGACTGGTTCTGGTCACGCTGGTCCAGATCAGTTGAACCCGTTGTCCGCCGGGGATGCAGATCTGCTGTTCTGGTACCCTGAGGGACTTGGGCTTTTTTCAGGGGGAAAAATGCCAGGTCGGTCTGGGTGTCACAGGGTTAAGCGCTATGGAGACCCTGGTTGGGTATGTTTTTACTCAGCACTGTCGTCATGGCTTACAGCCATGCCATTCTGTACGCGCTCGATCTCGTCGGATCTCGGCCGCTACACAGGTTGGTCCTGGTTAGTACTTGGTTGGGAGACCGCCGGGGAATACCAGGTACGGTGTGCTTAGGGGCTGGTTCTCCATTATTTTTCGCTCCTCTCTCACGCATGGCGAAGAGGGGCCTGTGGGGGTGGTTTTTTGACCTCCTCTGGTGACCCTGTGCTTCCCGTACCGCCAGGCCCGGTCCGAAGTGATGTTTGCGACCCGTAGGCCTGGGTTAACCCTTTTTGGAAACTGAAGCACTTGTACTGCGGTATAGCCGGTGTATACCCGCAGGTGTGTTTTGGAGTTTTTTCTTGAGGGGTTATAGGAACAACCACCGCATTGGGTAACACCGAGGTGGTTGATTCCCTGGTGTGTTGGAGCAGTGTCAACTCCCGGGTTCACCGTTTGAGGGTGCCCCTGCACGTTCATGACGTCTGCCAATCGTGTCAGCCTTCTCTGCCTCGACCCCTCTGGGTGGGGGTTTTTAAATGGAGGCTTGGTCATGCAACACCGCCAGCTTACGCTCCTTCCGCCGGGGCGGCTGTGTTCAGCTGTCCCCTCTGGCGCCTGTCTCGTCCGCAGTCTCCAGGCTAGGGTTAACAGCCTGTTGCCTGGTTTTTCCCCGGTGCGCTGCCTGCTTCCGTTGGTTAACCTTTTTTGTGTGCTTACGGCCATGCTGACTGCCTGTTCTGCAGGGTCAGTGTGCCAGGCGGTGTACTATTGGGGGGACAGGGCCCGCTCGGCTTACGGCCATACCAACCTGAACACGCCCGATCTCGTCCGATCTCGGAAGCTAAGCAGGTTCTGGCCTGGTTAGTACTTGGATGGGATTCCGCCTGGGAATACCAGGTGCAGTAACTGAGGGGCCTTTGTCCGAATACGCTGGCGATGTGGGGGGCGGGGCACTACGTGCCCACCTGGTGGGGTCTTGATGCTGGCATCATGGACTTCTCCGGGCCCCCATTCTAGGGAGTCCAGTCCTTTTGGTGGGTCTGGGTCTTCCTTCGTGCTCCGCTGCTACGGCCTTGCCACGGGGTTGGGTTTGCCCTTGACCCCGTGATTCTGGGGGCAGTAACGAGGTTGTTCCTCCGTTCGTTCCCGGGTGGCATGCGGGTTGTGCGTGTCTGTAGTCGTGGGGTCAAGCCACGGTCTGCTCACCCTGTGCGTTGAGTTGCTTGAGTGCCTCTTCGCACGGTCGGGTCCGTCGCCCTCCCGTGAAGCCCCTAATAGGGGGGGTGCCCGCCATTAGGGTGGGTCGGGGGGGCTCGGCCCTCCCTGTTCTGATGGTTTGTGGGGGGCTGTCAGCGGGGTGTATTTGTCGGCCGTTGGCTCTCGCTCGGCCTCCCTTGTGCAGAGAGCGATGCCGAGCGAGAGCGATACGATACAGAACGTTAGGTTATGACTATAACCAAGTTCTGTTAGTATAGCGACGCTCGGCATCCGACGCCGCTGCAGCCTTTGACCTCGCCTTGTGGCGAAAGCTTGGGAAGGAGGAGAGTGGGTGGCCCCACCCCTGCTTATATGGGTAAGCTGATAGGGGTGTGGTCAGACGAATATTGGGATTAAAGGTACATTGTGGTCTTTATTCAGTGCGCGTGCACGTATGCGAGATAGTGCAGAGAGCGATGCCGAGCGTCGCTATACTAACAGAACTTGGTTATAGTCATAACCTAACGTTTACACTAACCAGTTGAGTTAAAGGGTCAGACCTGTTAGCAGGTGCTGGTTGACTGTAGTTTACACTAACCAGCTGAGCTAAAGGGTCAGACCTGTTAGCAGGTGCTGGTTGACTGTAGTTTACACTAACCAGCTGAGCTAAAGGGTCAGACCTGTTAGCAGGTGCTGGTTGACTGTAATTTACACTAACCAGCTGAGCTAAAGGGTCAGACCTGTTAGCAGGTGCTGGTTGACTGTAGTTTACACTAACCAGCTGAGCTAAAGGGTCAGACCTGTTAGCAGGTGCTGGTAGACTGTAGTTTACACTAACCAGCTGAACTAAAGGGTCAGACCCATTAGCAGGTGCTGGTTGACTGTAGTTTACCCTAACCAGCTGAGTTAAAGGGTCAGACCTGTTAGCAGGTGCTGGTTGACTGTAGTTTACACTAACCAGTTGAGTTAAAGGGTCAGACCTGTTAGCAGGTGCTGGTTGACTGTAGTTTACACTAACCAGCTGAGCTAAAGGGTCAGACCTGTTAGCAGGTGCTGGTTGACTGTAGTTTACACTAACCAGCTGAGCTAAAGGGGCAGAGGTTAGCAGGTGCTGGTTGACTGTAGTTTACACTAACCAGCTGAGCTAAAGGGTCAGACCTGTTAGCAGGTGCTGGTTGACTGTAGTTTACACTAACCAGCTGAGCTAAAGGGTCAGAGGTTAGCAGGTGCTGGCTGACTGTAGTTTACACTAACCAGCTGAGCTAAAGGGTCAGACCCGTTAGCAGGTGCTGGCTGACTGTAGTTTACACTAACCAGCTGAGCTAAAGGGTCAGACCCGTTAGCAGGTGCTGGTTGACTGTAGTTTACACTAACCAGCTGAGCTAAAGGGTCAGACCCGTTAGCAGGTGCTGGTTGACTGTAGTTTACACTAACCAGCTGAGCTAAAGGGGTCAGAGGTTAGCAGGTGCTGGTTGACTGTAGTTTACACTAACCAGCTGAGCTAAAGGGTCAGAGGTTAGTAGGTGTTGGTTGACTGTAGTTTACACTAACCAGCTGAGCTAAAGGGTCAGAGGTTAGCAGGTGCTGGTTGACTGTAGTTTACACTAACCAGCTGAGCTAAAGGGTCAGAGGTTAGTAGGTGTTGGTTGACTGTAGTTTACACTAACCAGCTGAGCTAAAGGGTCAGAGGTTAGTAGGTGTTGGTTGACTGTAGTTTACACTAACCAGCTGAGCTAAAGGGTCAGAGGTTAGCAGGTGCTGGTTGACTGTGACCTGCTCATCAGTAATTTACAGTCATCGTTCCCCCGCGCTGATCTCGCACGAAACCACGAAAGGCCCGATTACGGACGCAGGCACTCGCGGGTTTTCGTGCGAGAACAGCGCGCGTGGCCGTCCACACTGAGTCCGACTTCAGAGTGGGCGGAAGCCCATAGATTTACATTGGAACAGTTGTAAATGCCTAGTCTATTATGTGAAGTCAGTCCCCTCCCCTCTGAATCCAACCAAAGTGAAAAAATACGCTTCCAGCCCGCGAGTCGCCCGCCCGCTTGCGGCCGGTGCGAACAGCGACGCCCATTAACATGGGAGCGAAAGTGGCGGCTGGGTGGCGTAGCGGAGATTGTGCTCGTCACCAATGCAAGAGACTCCGGTATCGAATCCCAGTCTCAGCATTGCCTTCGGCTTGGGCCGGCCGTCGTACTGGCTCATTTGGCAGAGTCAGCGGGTGGAAGTCGATGGGTGGGGATTGGACGTTGTGGACAGCGACCCCTACAGGTCGGTTGGGGGACGCCTGCACAGCAGAGACAGGAAGTGACGAGGGTAGTGTGAGCCTCCCATGTGTTACACCTCGCCAATGAGAGTCCGCGCTGGCAGGCGAAAAGATGTGACAGGCTGCCTCCTTGTTTGCTGGAGGGAACACATGATACAAGGCTTCTATCCTCTCTACAACCGACCAGTGGGGGGCATAGTCGAGCAACGTTCAAGACAGGGGAGGGGAGAATTGGATACACGAAATTGGGATGGGAGAAAAATAGAAAATAAGGAGAAAAAGTTGATAAAAAAAGAAACATGGGAGCGAAAGTGAAACTCTGATCGCCCGCCTCACGCCCACACCCCGCGTTCAGTGCATTTGGGCCGTTATACTTACCGCGTCCGCAGGTGCGTGTTGGTATGCGTGACGTAAATTTCGTGAATTTTGTCACTGCTCTTGTCTGCACGGATGTCGCACGGGTGTCCGTGTGCGTGCCAGATTTTGTGACCGCACAGATATGCACGCAGACTGCGCATGTGCCCAGCTGTCATAACATAAGCACACGACGCTGAC